>NC_060274.1:45611653-45729326 GCF_021613505.1 Equus quagga | reverse complement strand
CTTTTTGTGACTGGCTCACTTAATGTAGCATAATATCCTGAAGGTTTATCCGAGCCGTAGCATGTGTCAGAATTTCCTTCTTTTTTAAGGCTGAATAATATGCCATTCCTTGTATGTATATAGTACATCTTGCTTCTCTATTCATCTGTCAAAGGACACTTGGGTGGCTTCTGCCTTTTGCTATTATGAATATGCTGCTATGAACACGGGTGTACAAATATCTCTCTGAGACTCTGTTTTCAATTCTTTGGAGTATATATCCAGAATTGGTATTCCTTGATTATACACTAATTTTACGTTTAATTTTCTGAAGAACTGATGCACTGTTTTCCACAGCGGCTGCACTATTTTACATTCCCACTAGCAACAAAAGGGTTCCAATTTCTCCACATCCTTGCCAACACTTATTCTGTTCTTTTTTTTTTTTTTATAGTAGCCTCTTAATGGATGTGAAGCTTCTTTGTTTTATAGAATAGGAAACCGAGATTTAGCAAATCTAAGTAGTTTGCTTAAGGTGAGCTAATAACTAGCAGATCTGGGAATTGTATTCAGCTGGTCTGAATCCAAAGCATAGGATTTTCTTCCCAGGTTAACAGTGTATAAGCTCAGGCTTATAGGGGCTCCTGCTAATTGTATGAAGCTACTCATCACGGGGAGCCATGCTCAGCAAATGTTGGGGTGATGAGAAAGACACAAAAATATTTCCATCTGCTAAAAGTGAGTCTGCAATTTGTTTGGTCAAAAACAAGTCGATAACTTGAAACAGATCAAACCAGAATAATTTCTGACCTTTGGTGCGAATGCCAGGTGACCTGAATGTGGATAATTTTGGAAGCCAACTGAAGAGTTGAATTATTACTTGTCTCAATGCTTCCTGCTTTCGGTTGGGACTGGAAATGGAAGTGCCAGGCTCTGCCAGGAAGTCTTCTCTCGTGGTTTTACTGGTCAGGGCTAATTTAGGAAGTGCTGGAAATCTTGTAGAAACCCCTTGGGAAATTTTTACCTTGTTTTCCTGCATAAAAAGTTCCACTCAGTTAAAAAACCTCAGAAATGACATCTGGTCTCCCTACTGGCTTATCTGGGGCAGACCTTGCCTTCTTTTCCCCGGGTGACCCAGTATCAGGCAGCTTAGCCCGGTGACATGGAACCCTTGGGGCTTGAGCAAAAAGATTTGCTGGGCATGCTGCTGGCTCTTGCATATGACCTCCTGTTTCATGCACACATTGCCCCATGAAGTGCGTGTTAATATTTCCGTGTCGCCCCAGAAGATTTCGAGACTCAAAGGTGAGTTAATTTATCCAACATACTCACCTAATAAACAGTCAAGTCAACAAACCTAAACACATATAGTTCCAAAAATGACACATTTTCATTACCTCTATTTCACTGAGGTATCAGAAATAATTCCTTTCTTGAAGGAGATGTGAGCTCTCACTATAAGAGGTGAAAGTTTAAATTCCTCCATCAAACAGAAAACATATACTACATGGCATTAAGTCCAATCTCAGGCCACCACTCATGGCCCAGTGGTCCTGTGAGATTCCCTCCTCTCCTCTAAGCACCTCCACCTGAAGCCACACCTGCTCCTCTCTGCTCCTCGACAGACCTGCACTTCCTCTCTCCTTACTTTCCTCATGCTGTTCCCTCACATGTCCACATCCTCCTGACCTGTTGAGGCCCTGTCCAAAGGATCTGTCAAAGAAGCCATTCTCCTTCCCTCTTTCCAATTCCCACAGCACGTGTTCCGACCTTTCTCATGCACATCCTGTCTCCCCATGAGTTGCCCATATGTCTCATTTCACCTAAAAGAGGTCATTACATAAAATTCCCAGAACAATGATGACGTACCTGGGAGTTCATTAGAGGATTACGTGAATTTTGGACCAAACAGTGAAATGAAAAGTGCTATGCAAATCTAAGGGGAAAGAAAATGTGAACTTGAATCAGAAAATGAGTAAGCTTTAGAAGTTCAGATTTGGATGGTGGAGATTCGAGGCTGGGCGGAAGAGGGGAGGCAGACGTGGTGGAATAGAGAAGAAGTGGGCTGTTCTGAGTGAAGAGGAGCACCCCTTTTGAGATGGGGGTTCCTGCAGGACTGGGGCAGATGTAGGGATGGATACACATCGTGGACCAGACTGGAGACCGTTACTGTCTTTAAGAAATCAAGTTTGACATTCCTTCACACAGCAGAGAGCACAAAAGAAAATGTATATCACCCTGCATGCCAGTTTAAAGTCAGCCGTTACTCACTCATTTATGTAATACATCTTTGTGAGAGTTTACCATGCTCAGTGAATAACACATGGGTTCCTGCCCTCATAGAACAATAGTTGAGCAACAAGGATCAAAATCAAGACCACTTGGCTTTTCCCTTGACATCCATTGTGAAAAGATGCCTAGCAATTAATAGATTGAACATACAGATTAATCATTTTATCCTGGAAAACTATGTCTTACAGACTTAGTGTACTGGTGGCAAAATTGTAATCGCATTTGCCCCTAGGTACTCTTTAAGAGCAGAAGGTAGAGAGATAAAATTCCAGCTCATTTTTTCCTCCTTAAAACCAATTTTAATCACTAAGAACGGTTTTCCATGACAGATTAACCCAGTTCTATTCCTTTGAAAACTTAAAAGGGAAAATCTTCTCATTACTCATAGGATACTCTTTATCATAAAGGTACAAGAGACACTTGGCATCTTGTTTTCTTATTCTGTGATTCAAATATATTCTCAGCAATTTGGAAATTACATGTAAGGTTTTCAAACTCGATTTACATATCCAGCAGCATTTTGAGCTAAAACACGAAATTAGAATCAAAACATCACTTTTCTTTGGAAAACTCAGTACCAGGGGTGGTGGCAGCCCCTCTTAGTCATGGCCTGTGTTTACACTCCCACCCAGCAAGGCGGGCAGTGAGTCAGAGTGGCTCTTATGCTGTCACCCACCTGGGTCTGGCTCGGTGGTGTGACTCATCCTCGGGACCTGGCCCCTGGGAGCCTCCTTGGAACCTCCTGCATGGATTGCGAGCTTCCCGGTGCCTGGTTCCCAGGCCCTTCGCTTCTCCTACACGTATGAAGCACAACCCACAGCCTCATCAATTCACTGGGCCAGGGACAAATGAGGTATTGTTAAATGGGGCTCTGTTTCTGGAGGTCTAACTCAGTCTTAAGGGTAGGTTCTTCCTCTGTTCTTAGGGGCTAAACAATCTGATGAGATTTTTGCTGGCACAACTGCTTCCAGCGAAGACTCTCAGCATTCAGCAATTGTGAGAGAAAGCTATTTCCCTGCAGGTGAAGTGCATTTCTGGCCAGGTGATGGTGATGATGATAAGAAGGCATGCATTCCCTCATCCTGTCACTATGGATGGGAGGCGAAGGTGGGGAGAGGCTTGGGGGAGTTCTCAAAGAAGGAGTGGGCCCCAGCAACATGGCAGCCATGTTGGGACCATGGAGAGAGCCTGTAGGTGGTCAGATTGAGTAATGCCAGGAGCAGGAATAGCTGGCACCGTCCTTAAGATTTCCTTTCTACACTGTAATCCTCTTACGTTAGCCTCAAACCTGTGGAGAGCCATTAGAAATGACAGTCTCAAGTTTAGCTGTGCTTTGAGGCTAAAAGGGATAAGCTTTGACAGTGATCTCATTGAAAGCAGACTGGAGACTTCCAGAAACTTGGAGAGGTCACAAGAACTGACAGCCCTGTCAGGATGGATCTGAGGGAAGGGAAGGCTCCCCGGGAGCTGCTTGGAGGGTGGGCCAACCTGGTGCTTACTCAGAGCATGGTGGAAAAGGAGGAGGGGGAGCGGTCAGTTTACACTTATATTCTCCTCCTTTTGGTGTCGTTCTAGAGGAAATCTATTACAGATCAGATGTCAAGATGCCCTAGTCTAAGGTCTGTTCATATATAATACTGGTAACGAAGCGAGCCTAAGAGCACATCCTGTGAAAATCAGGGTCAACCAGGAAAGCAGAGACACACTGAGGCCTGAGGGGAGCCCTGGGAGCAGAGAGGCAGGAGTGTGTGGCCAAGGACCACCAGAGAAAGGAGAAGGGCCAGCCAAGAACACTGGAGACTGTCTGGGGTTGGAATTACCCCATATTTAAATACTACCAACAATACAGCCTCAGCAAACTGACTTTTCTACCTGAGTTAATTGTCCAGACTTACTGTAGAAATTGAGTGTCCACATCTTCACTTGGTGTGATGGCTAATTTTATGTGCCAACTTGACTAGGTTATTGTGGCCATTTTTTGGTCAAACACTACTCTGAATCTTGCTGTGAAAGTTTTTTTTTTTTTTCCTGATGAGATTAACATTTAAGTAAGTAGGCTTTGAGTAAAGCAGATTACTCTCCATATGTGGGTGGGCCATGTCAATCAGTTGAAGGTCTCAAAAGCAAAGACTGAGATCCCCTGAGGAAGAAGGAATTCTGCCTTTGGACTTGAGCTGCAACATCAGCTCCTTCCTGGGTCACCAGCTTGCTGATCTGCACTGTCAATTTCAAACTCGCCTGCCCCCACATTCACATGAGCCAATCCCTTAAAATAATCTCCCTCTATACACATATGCATCCTATTGGTTCTGTTTCCCTAGAGAGCCCTGACTGATATACCCAATACTGTGACTTTCCTTGGTCTATTCCTTGTGCCCTTGATGGCACTTTTCTTACTCTTTGTCTCTCACGTTCCTCATTTAATAATGCCATTTAACCCTCTCTGGTCCCCATCCCTAGTGTCCACCCTGTTTGGACACTCTTTCAGGGAATGTGGTCCACCCGGCATAAGCAAAGCCCATGCCAAATGTCGGGGAATTGGTGCTCTAATTTTGAATCTGCTGTGAATTAGCACATGGCCTCAGGCACATTAACACTCCAACACTCACTTTATCTACAAAATGGGTAGATTGGACAATAGCAGAGGTGGTCAACCTTGGCTCATGAATCTTGAAATTGTGTAGGAAATTTTGTGTTGTTTCCACACTTTTCTGGGGAGAATGTCCAGTGTTTTCATCACATTAGAATCATTGGAATAATTAATCTGAGGAAATACGAACAGCCATGTCCCACAGTTATAGGATTCAGTGCTATTCATTAAGCTCCGGGGAAGTTAAACTTTCAGCTAATGTGCACATCTGTGTTTAGAGTTGAATTTAGTTATTTTGAAAATTTCGTGTTGAATGCAATGAATGAATAAGAATTTAAAATGATGACAAGAAGCGTTAGGAACCAATATTAAAATAGTCATGATAGTGAATATATAATTCTTAAGAGGTGTGCAACAACACACACGTTCCTCTCGTCATAGTAGAACAGCCCCCGAAGATGATTACACCCTAATCCCTGGAACGTGTGACTATGATTCACCACCTCGTGGCCAAAGGAACTTCGAAGATGCAGCTATGGTTACTAATTGTTATCTTAAATAGGGAGAGTGGCCCAGATTATCCAGGTGAGTCTGATCAAATTACACAAACCCTGAAAAGCAGAGAAGTTTTCTCTGACAGGAGGCAGGAGAGAGGCCAGAGAAGAGGGTGTTGGAGAGATTTGAAGTATGCAGGAGCCTTGACCCACTCGAGGGAGGCCCTGGAGAGCACGAACAGGGATCAGGCAACTTCTAGGAGTAAAGCCCGCCCTGACTGACAGCTAGCAAGGAAATTGAGACCTCAGTCCCATAACCACAGACACTGAATTTGGCCAACAACCTGAATGATTTGAAAGCAAATTCTTCCTCAGATCCTCCAGATTAAGAGCTCAGCCTAACCAACACTTGGATTTTGGCCTCATGAGCCCCTAAGCAGAGAACCAGCTGAGCCCTCCTGGAATTCTGGCCTAGAGAGCTGTGAGATAATAAATTTGTGTTATTTTAAGCCACTAAATTTGTTATGGCAGTATTATGGGTTGAATCATGTCCCCACCCCCAAAAATTCATATTTTGCAGTCCTAACCCCCAATACCTCAGGATGTGACTGTGTTTGGACATAGGGCTTTTAAAGAGGTGATTAGGTTAAAATGAGGTCATTAGGGTGGGCCCTAATCCAGTGTGACTAGTGTCCTTGTAAGAAGAGATTAGCACACAGACATGTACAGAGGGAAGGCCATGTGAGGACACAGGGAGAAGACAGCCATCTGCAAGCCAAGGAGACAGGCCTCTGAAGGAGCTAACCCTGACGACACCTTGATCTTAGACTTCCAGCCTCCAGAACTGGGAGACAAGAAATTTCTGTTGAAGCCATCCAGTCTATATCAGCCTGAGCAAACCAATGTGGACGGGCAATAGAACACTAACGTAGCCCCCAGCTGTATCAGCCGTTTCTGCTTTTCTCTTAAAACTTGGATATCGCAGACAAACATGTCTTAGGATCTCACATTTTAAGAGAAACAAATCCTTCTCTTGGTCCTATATCCTGCTTCACTCACTCCTGGTCCCTTTTCCTCCAGGCTGACAGCAAAGGTCCTGGCGGGTGGTTCCTGGTCATCCAGGAGCACAGTGCCTGGGCTCCCCGGTCCCCTCACTTGGCCCCTACTCCCTTCACTGAAACAGCTCTGGCCAGAGCATGAGGATCTCCATGCCACAACCCAAAGGACATGTTCTGTTCTTACGGAGCACAACCCCTTGACGTATTCAGCATCTCTTCCTTTTTAAAACTGCTCCTCCTGCAGGTCTCTGTGCCCCTTTACCCCCATGGTTCCCTCCTATCTCAATTTCCTTTCCAGTCTCTCTGCTCCATGTTGAAATGTTGCTGGGCCCAAAGGCTCTGATCTGGGTCTGTCTCCTTTTTACCTCTTCTCACCTGAACCTCATCCAACTCCGTGGATCCAAACACCATATTTGTGCTCACGACCCCAACCGCATTTCTCCAGGTCTGGCCTCTCTCCCTGAAAATCCAGACTCACACCTCCCACTGCACACTTGGCATGTCTGTATGGCTTTATCATGATCACAGCAGAGCTCTCAGCTCTCCTCTCCAGTAAATGCATCTTCCTGTCTCAATAAACAGATCCAGCCAGTTGCTCAGGCCATCAATAGGTGGCATTCTTTTATTTTTCTTTCCTTCTCTACTTAAATTTGTAACAGCTTTATTGAGATATAATTCCATACCATAAAATTCACCCATTTAAAATGTGCAGTTCAGTGTTTTTTTAAATATATTCACAGAGCTGTGCAACCATCAGCACAATCTAAGCTTCAAATATTTTAATCACCCCCAAAAGAAACTTTGTACTTATTTGTGATCACTCACTTTTCCCACCCTGCTTTCCTCTGCTAGCCTTTGGTAACCGATAATCTACTTTATGTCTCTGGAGATTTGCCTATTCTGCACATTTTATACAAATGGAATCATATAATATGTGGCCTTTGTGTCTGGCTTCTTTCACTTACTGTAATGCTTTTGGGGTTCATCCATGTTGCACATGTACTGGCTATTCATGCCTGTTATTGCCAAACAATATCCCATTGTGTGGATAGACCACATTCTGTTTCTCCATTCATCAGTTGACAGACATGTGCATCATTTACACTTTTTGGCTATCTTGAATAGTGCTGCTACGAATATTTGTGTGCAAACTTTTGTGGACATATGCTTTCATTTCTCTTGGCTATATAACTAGGAGTGGAATTGCTGGGTCATATCATAACTCTATGCTCTGCCATTTGAGGAAGTGCCAGACGGTTTTCCAAAATGACTGAACCCCTTTACATTCCCACCAGCAGTATATGCGGGTTCCAACTTCCCTATCTCCTTGCCAGTGCTTGTTATTGTCTGTCTTTTCATTCTAGCTGTGCTATCTGTGTGACTGATTTAGTGCGTGCTATGGACTGAATGTTTGTGTCCCACCAGAATTTATATATTAAAATCTTATCCACACAATGAGATGGTGTTAGGAGGTGGGCCTTTCAGAGGTGATTAGGTCATGAAGGTGGAGCCCACATGATGGGATTAGTGCCCTTATAAAAGAGACCCTGGGAAGCCCTCTATCTCTCTTCATGCCACGTGAGGACACAGTGAGAACACAGCCACGTATAAACCAGGAAGCTGACCCTCACCAGACACCAAATCCACTGGCACTCTTACCTTGGACTCACAGCCTCCAGGTCTGTGAGAAACAAATGTTTCTGGTTTAAACCACCCAGTCTATGGTGTTCTGTAATAGCAGCCCAAGCCCACAGAGACAGCATGGAGTGCCTTGCTGATCCACTCACTGCGCCCAAGTTGTGGAAACATTCATGTACAGGAAATTGTTATCCATCCAGCCATGTTTCTTGAATACTTACTCTGGGCCAGCCATTCTGCTGGGACTCTGAAAGAGCTGAATAAAAGAGATGAATAAGGCATAATCTTTGCTCTAAAATAACTTGCGATCTTATAAATCGTTTACATTTTAAACTTACTGATAGGGTCAGATGATATAAAATCTGGTTGAGGGAATCAGTGCAAGTTTTTTCTGGGATTCTGCATTTGAGCAGGTGTTAGAAGGATGAAGAGGATTTCAGGAGCAGTGGATGAAAGGAGGAGCATCCTGGAGGAGGGAGGAATGGAGCATGAGAGAGAAAATGTTAACCCTTCCACAGAGTTTGGCTCTGACAGTCTGGCTCAAGCCCAGGGCACTCTGATGGCATCCTGTGTCCTCAACTTGGAGACTGCTCTCTGAGAGGCACAGGCATTTTGACAGGCGTATTGACAGCTTAGACGACGGGGACATGTGGACATTCATCACCACTTTGTGGCTCTATCCCTGACCCCTCCCCCATCTCTGTATCCTACCTCATTGTCTGACTTCCACTGCAACACTGTGCCTTACCCCAGGCCTGCCCTGCACCCCCATCCACAGTCTGCCGTTAGGTGTGGCCTCCATTACACAAATAAAAAAGAGTAATATTTAGGATTTCTCCTTCTAAGACAACATAAAAATGTATTATGTTTATTGGCTACCATAAAATGTCCCTATCAAAATGTCATGCTTTGGGTCAAACTATGGAGGGCATTGATGGAACTGCCAAGTTGCTGGGAGAATTGTCTTCACTGAAGGTTCTGAGTGGTGGGGCGGTGGGCTGGGATTATGCTTAGGAAGACTGACCTGGCAACAGTGGAGGATGGTCAGAGAATCAAGGCATGAGGAGCTATGGCCTCAGTGCAGGCGAAATTTCACAGGATTCTATGGCAAGGTCCAGGAATATTACAGTAAGAATATGAGAGGTGGAGATAGAATTGGCTGGACATGGAGAGGGCCGGGAAAGCCAATAATGTTCTCAGCAAAGCTTATTTTTCTCTCACATATAATGCATTATTAGTGTTTCAACAATGTCTAACCGATTTTTGTTTTATTTATTAACTACTTCCACCACACCTTCGTGTGGCAGCTGCAGAAATCCACCTTGGAAATGAACTTTGTAAGTCATTTGAGCAAAACATTTTAAAATGCAGGAGGATATAGCATGACTTTTCATTTGGCTTTAAACGCTATTCCTTCCCTAGAGGCTCAGAGCCCTGGGGAGAGGACGTGGGCCAATTTAGGGAAAAAGCCAAGGCCTTTGGGAGGGAAGGGATGGGGTCCTCAGGCCTCTCTAAGTGGAGTTTTAACTTAGCTCCACCTGCAGCAAAGGAGCCAACTCAGCAGGAGGTCGGGAGCCGAGCTGGAGCCGGCACACCAAGGCTGCTGCTTGGCTGACTATTCCACCCCTGAAGGCGAGCTATCCTGGGAGCGCTAGGTGCATGTGGAGGGTTAGCTATGAGAGGCATGAACATGGGGTCCAGGTGGGACATCATTGTAGCCTGGAGCATCCCAGGAACCACTGCAGAGTGTATGGCATCCCTCAGAGTTGACAGAATGCATGTCCAGCCACAAGTGATTGGAAGGCCAGGAATCTCATTTTCTGCCCTTCTCCCTAGAATGTGGATGCGAGACTGGTCCCTTGGACCAGGTCAGCCTCAGTGGGGAAATGCGGACCTTCTTGCTAATAAGGTCAGATGAGGGCTCAAGCAATTAATAAGAAAAAAAAAGTGACGTAATTTGTACCCCAAGCTGATAAAATAGGTCACATACAGATAACAAAACAGAAAAAAACTTGTTTTCTACTTCAATATGTAAGAATGGCTTGGCTTCTTCAGCTAATGCACCATTGTTACTCACAATCTTTAGAAAGGTTGATGGAAAGTCAGTATTCTAAAATTCCATATTTTTTTGAAGGTATTATCTGTGCGTATTGTGAAATTTTTAAGCAAGGATTAAATTCTGTAACTACTGCTTGCCTGCATCTCTTCACCTTGATGACGTCCCCCTCCACCACTCAACTTGAGGGCCTGATAATGAGAAATGAAGTTCTGATCTTCTGGTCTCCCTACTCCATGGTTCTCAACTCTGCACAGTGCTGTAAAAATTAGGCACAAGTTCTGGGGTTCTTTGTCCTGTGCCTGCGCCACCCTTCTCATAACGGCTGTGACCCTTCTATCAGCAAAGAGAAAAGGCAAGTCTGAAAATCCATCCCCAGGTTGATGATCACAGTTTTTATTGTCTGAAATCTAAGCAAAATAATCTCATTTCACTTGGCTCTGCCGTTTATGTTGAAAGGACGTGTGAGGCTCAATGAGACGAGAAGCAAGGATCGCCTCCCATCTCACATTACTGACTGCTTGGAAATAGTTTGTCAAATTGTATTTATGGTTAGACAGGTTCACGCAGTAGCTTTAGAGTTACCCGCCTGGAACTATATTGGAAATGGAAAACAGGGAGCAAGAGAATAATAAAGGGTCAATTAAGGCTCGGGGGAAGAAAGGAGAAAGACAAAATCAGAAAGAATGGTAAAAGGAATCAGAAATTTTTTAATTTAAAAGCTACTTTAAAATATCAAGGAGAAAGGAGTGCAAAGAGAGTATATTTACCGCCTCAGTATCTGGAAAAAGCAAACTCAGAACGCAGATGGTAACAAATTAATAATGTTCATCATCGTAGTCATAGCCGCCATTTGCCAGGTGACAGCTCTGCCCCAACCATTTAGTGTAACAATGGCTGGGTGTGCAGTGAAGCTGCTGTGATTATCCCAGTTTCACAGGTGGGCACAGCGAGGCGAGGGACTTAAATAATCTGCCCAGATATACCCAGAAGTCAAGGATGGAGCAGGTATTTGAGCTAACATTTTCTAACTCCTAAGCTCAGCTGTTTTCTCTAGACCACTGCCTCCAACATGGAGAGAAGGATGGAAACGCTTCGGCCAAACTCTGGTCCTTCTGAACCTGTCTTCTCAGCAAGTTATTTGGGAACTCCCGTAAGCCGTGGCCCTATTAAGCTCATGGGAATCCAGGAGTGCCATGGATAGGGGCTGCCACACCATCTTTGGAGACAGATGCTATTTCTGAGAACCAGACTGGATAACTGGCCACAAGCAGAGGGAGGCAGGGCTGGCATGCAGGAAGTGGTCCTAGGGATTAGGAATGGGGAAGAGTGAAGCAGGGAAAGAGGTATGTCCCTATGGGGGCACTGGGCTTCTTCCAGCTGGAGCCCTTGGAAGGTCCATGGAATGCACCTCAGGATTGCCCACGGGAGCCACTAACAAGGGGCCTTTGTCCTCTTGGTCCCATCCCCAGTGAGCGGTGGGCATTTCCGGGGGCTCTCACTCCCTTGCCCTCTCAAGCTGTGCCAGGATACTACAGTCTGTATCTGAGGAGGATGGGGCAGGAAGAGAGGGGCTCTCTGTATAGTGGAGGCAGGCACTGTCAGCAACCCCAGAAGGCAGCTGGCTGTAGGCAGTGGCTGGAGGAAAAGGTGGAGTGAGGGATGGAGGCTGGGACACAGCAGGTGACAGACCCCCTGGTACCACATGAGGGGGAATCAGAGCCTATTCCTTATCCTTCTGGAGGGTTCACACACAATTAGGGAATTCTCTTCTTCAGGACGGTAACTTCCTCCTGGGTACAGGAAGTCAAGGGCAACTAGGGCAGCCCAGGAATCTCCAAGAGTCTTGTCCAGGTCTGACTAGGAACACTTTATCTCATTTGTACAGGGCTTTCAGTTTACTCAGTGCTTTCACACACACCATCTCATCCTATCCTCCCAGAACTCCATGGGTTAGTCCTTGCTATGAGCCCTGTTTACCAAGGAGAAAACTGAGGCCCCAAAAGCTTACACAAATTTTAAGTTAGGGAGTATAAGTCCAAGGTGGATAAAACTTGGATGTTCACGTATGTGTTTTTGCACACATTAGGGAGAATACTTTGCAAATAAAATCTATCCCGGTTCCCCGAAACAGGGTCTATTTAGTTAGCGGTGTGATTTGAAATGGTGGCCCGGGGGCTGCTGCTGGAGAAGAGATGGATAGCCGTGGTTTAGGTCTTCCCCATGAAGAGGAGACACTCATAGTTCTTCTTTATTTTCATTTTGCATCTTGACCAAACAGTGGTATATTAATGCCATCACAAAACAAACAGAGCCATGAGGATGTTTCACAGACTTCATGGCTGATTTTGTGTACCTCCCTGCTTCATGTATCACGTCTCTTTCCTGAGCACCTGCTACATGCAGACACACGGATTAGATATGGTATTAGCTCCACAATGGTCCTTACTACTAGAGGCTGCTTGTCCCTGCTTTATAAGTAAGCCTCAATTCAGAGAGGTTGAGTCTTCCCCAGGCCCACGCAGCCAACAGTCAGCCTGCCCAGATCTAGAGCCAGAGCCAACTCCATCTTATCTTTAGAGAGAAAGTGGAGTAGAAGACATTTGAGAGAAATTAACCCTCACCTTTGGAAGGAAGTTATTTGTTCAAATTGTATAACTGAAATCTCTCTCTTGGAACAGGGTCTCTGGCTCCCAAGCATCACTCTTCCTGCCACATCACAGCAATTTTGGCTCCCATGATTATGGAGATGGAACAGAGACTCAATCATCATTGTCATAAAATATTAGCTAATATTTATTGAGGACTTATATTTTTCTGTATTATTTTCTTTTTTATTCAAGATGGGCATTAATATTGCTCCCATTTTATAGACAAAGAAGGCAAGACTTTCAAGAATTAAGAAAACATGGTGAAGGTGAAAAGGCCAGTAGGTGGTAGAGCTGTGATTTGAGCCCGGCAAACTGGCTCCAGAGTGAGATGAGAAGTCAGGAAAGAAAGAGGTGGCAGTAATCATAAAGATAGACTTGGGCCTGTCCTGAAAAGCAAGCTTATCAGGACTTTTGATCTTTCATAACAAATTTGAGAAGCAAACAACTTATGGAGTTAAAAATATTAGACAGTTTTATAAAACTCCAAAATGTTTTACAAACTAAGTCAAATTGTGTTCTATTGGCATGCCACCCAATGCCATCTAGTGAAGAAAATGTGACAGCTTTAGAGCAGGAGTCCTTACTTAACCATAGCTTCAGTGGTCTGGGAATCTCTGAAGCCATATGCAAAAACTTGGGTGTGAAATCTGTGTATGTGTGTGTGTGTGTGTGTGTGTTTGTGTGTGTGTGTGGAGGACTTGGAAAACTGAGTTAAAAGTTGGACAGTGGGAGAGGAGGTGAAGTAGAAAGGGAGGCAGGGCATGTGGGGCCAACGGGACAGGAGGAAATGTCCACCATTCCATCCTTAAACATTGTGTTTAAGTAATGAGAGCTAAGTAATGAGAGTACAGAGATGATGGGGTCAGATCATTGAGGGCTCTGGGCCCACGGTGAGGAATTTTAATGATATCCTAAGCAAGGTGGAGGGGCTGGTTACTGAAGAGTTTTAAGGAACAGGTGACATGATCTAAATTTTGTTTAGAAGGAGCACTCTGGTATCAGCTAATGAATAGGACAAATGGGTGCCCTCCACACTGGTTGTATTATTAGCATTGGGTGGCTATTTTTCGGTGTCAGAAGCTGCTGTGCTAAGGAAGACAAAAAAGACGATTATTCAGCTGTTCCCAGTTGCTAAAAGGCAAGGAGTAGCAGCTGAATTCCCACTGACAACAGGAGCCCATGAATACCACACACTTGTGGCAGTTAGGGGCCAGAGGCTTGTGTTTCTTGAGCTTTTCTCTTTATGGCTCCCTATGCCGGATACTGTGTCACACTCTTACTATGCCTGATCTCAGGACTGCCTTACAGCCACCCTGGACATTAGCTGGATTTGGCCAATGTCCACTACAGGGTTGGAACGCAGAGCTGAGAGGTCTGGTCTGAGCTATCACAGAGTAAAACATTCCCCCTCTGGAGTTTCATTAAGAGGCAAACATGGAACATGTGTCCACGTGGGTCTGAAATGTCAATGAGCTGGTGCATTGTCTAAAAGATCGAGTATTTGTTTTAATAGGCATATATTGTTATTACAACCAGTTTGCTACATGAAGGGAACTAGAGAGACAAGCAAGATCAGGTCGATGCTGTCAATGGTGCCTGCACTCAAACGGGAGGGAGGCGTGTGCATAAACGACAGGGGAAACGCCACGGGGCAGATGGGCCAGGTAGGAATTGAGAACAGAAGGAATCCTTCTAGTCTCCGGATGCTGTTATCTGATGGCCGGGGGTGAAGGACCCTCTAAAGACTGTAGCCAGGGAGTCTTTGAAAGTCTTTGGGCAACATAGACCCATTAAACAGTTAGACTCCATCCCTCCCAGATTTTAAGAATTCTCTCCCTCTACAGCAGTGTGAAGAGACCTCATTCCTCTGTGTGTCTTTCTCCCTTTGGGAAATCATTATTCTTATAATTGCTGCATACACCCAATCAGACTGTGATGCTCTCCTAGCTGATGGTCCCAGTTTCTCTTCTCTCTTAAAATAAGAGATTATAGAAACAGATATGATTATTATTAATACGAATCTTTAGAATGGAATAAAAAAACTTTTTTTAAAACCCCTTATTCAAAATCATGGCATTTGAATAATTTTTGAGCTACCAAACGGAATTTATTTAGGCTAGTTTAAAGGCTAATTGATACAATTTCAATTTCAAATTGTAACACTACTTATAATGCATTGTCATTCATCTTAATGGGTGTTAATGTTGAAACATAATTGAGACTCTTTGAATAAGAGCATCATTAACCCCATTATTGCTGATCAATGTACAGAGATATTCAAATACAGATGCTTGTCCAGTATGATTGGATGCACAGTCTGGTATCTCCAATCATGAGAATTTCTGAAGGAGAAGGAACCTTCTGAATACTTTGGTGTGTAATCCTTGGATGTTGAGGAAATAAATGAGATAACATATGACATGCCCAGCATTGTGCCTGGATCACAATTAGTACTCAATACATAGCTTCCATTTCTTATGTAGATTGTAATTTGTGCAGCTGCTTTCCAAAATTTATATTTATTTTCTTTTCCCAAGCCTCTTGGAGATTCCCACTGGATATAGAATAAACATTAAGCTAAGAAAGTGTCTTAGAATACACTTTAATCTCGATCATCACCAGCTCTTGAGCTTTCTGTATATGACAGGCACTCTTAAAAATCTTTATTATACAACAGAGCATTAATCCTCCCAGCAACCCCATAGAGTGCATTATTATGCCATTTTACATATAAGGATACTGAGGTTTGAAGATGTTAAAAAGTCCCAAAATTCACACATAAGGTGCCTATTAAGTGGCAGAGCTGAAATTTCATCCGACATTATAGCCTATGCTCTTAAGGATTATGCTACGAGGCACCTGGGAGGATTCCCAGGGACAGTGAGTCATTTCCGCCTCTGGACAAGTGTGTGGTACTCCGTAGATTTCCAGAAGAGCACAGTAAATTCAGCTGGGTCTGGTTTGTGACACAACCATGCCCTTTTTCAGTTCCCTTTGCCTCGGCATCCTTCACCCCAGGAGCCCAGAGCCCACCACTGTGACCATTTCCTTGAATTGACTCTTTCTGGTGGTGGTGTTTACTTACAATCATCAAGGACATGGTGAGCTCCACCTTTGCCATCAGCTCTCATGTCAAAAGCCCTAAAATGTCACAGAGAACTAAAATGTTAGGGTTTATCCTTCCTAAAGAGTGTTTATTGAGGATCTCTGCTGACAGGAGAAACCACGAGTGGGTACCTAAAACTCTCCCCTTGGTGTCTTCTCATTTTGGTTCACCAAGGTGGGAAGTGCTTTCAAAGCATCCTAGCCAAGCCTTGCTTCAACTGGCCACTGAGCCAACGTTGATGGAGAGCTCCCAGCTCTGGGCGCATGTGTGTGGAAAGATCCAGCCTCTGATATGACAAAATTGCCTAAGTTTAGTGCAGAGATGGAAGTATAAAAAATATAGTAGTACAAGATAATTAATACAATAAAAATACTTAGTTTTTATTGAGTACTATGTGCTAGTTATTGCCATGCACAATCTCTATCAGTCCTCATGGTGAACGCTATGAAGTAACTGTTGCTGTTCCATCTTACATGTGGGGAAACTGAGGTCCAGAGAGGTAAAATGACTTCCTCAAGATGACTTGGTTCTCAGATGAAAGGGTCAGGGTATACATCTCATTAGTCTGACTGCAGAGCACGAGCTTTCAATCACTGCCCCACAAGCTCCAGGGTAGATTGAAGACAGACAGAAGGTACAAAGGGAAAACCAGAGAAGGCTGCATGGAGGAGGCAGCATTTGATTAGAATCTTAAAGCTTGAGTAAGAACTTGCCAAGTGAACAAGAAGAGATGAAAATTCCCAGCTGAAGAAATAGTAGGAACCAAAGCCTGGAGGTCAAGGTCATCTCATGTTTTGGGAACCTCAAGTGGTGTTACTCAAGTGAACTTCCTGATGAGGGGTGGGGTAGTGAGGCAGGGACAGAAGGGGAAGTGGCAAAGCTGATGTTGGGGTCAGGTCACAGAGGGCCTGTGGGCTACGCAAAGCCTGTAGATTTGATCCTGCTGACGATGGGGAACTCTTAAAGAAGATGGAGACCCCAGAAGTGGATCAATGTGAGGGTTAGGATGCTCCCTGTGGCTGTGTGGGTGGTGGGAACGTAGTGGGCTGTAGCAAGAAGAGACATGAGTATAGGGACCAATTACTCGGCTACTGCAATAGGCCGGGTGAAGCATGATGAAGACTTTAAGGCAGTGGCAACAGAGAAAGAGGATTGACTTTTAAGGCCTATTTCATAGGTAGAATTACCAGTACTTGGTGAATAAGTGGATGTGTGTGTATGTGTGTGTGTGTGTGGTGGGAGGATGACAGCTAAGGTGTCATGCTCTGCATGACAACCAGCAGAAACTAACATAAGTAAAAAAGGGACCTTATCTGAAGGATGTTAGTTAGCATAGCTCAGAGACATGAAGAGTTGAAATCATGGCCCAGAGCAGCTGAAAAGCTCTCAGTAGCATGAGGACCAGGATGGCTCTCTAGACTTGCAAAGAGCGGGACTCAGGGTAAAGCTCCGTTTCACCTGCTCTCTCTGACTCCAAATGTGAGCAAACACTTGCAGTACCTCACTGCTAGAATGGCAAACATACATGTCTGCAGCAAGTGTGGGAGGGCATGGAGAGGCTAGCATTAAATCAGACTTAACAGAGGATTTGGGGGAGTCCGGCCCAGTGTCCTCCAAGATTGCAATCCAGCCTTCCTCTCTAGAAAAGAGCAAGACCAGCTTAAAGCAAGATAAACAGGCTAATTTTTAATGAGTGAAAAAGATTAAGATTTATAGTACATGGATATTAGCTCTGACTGTAAAATACAAACCAGTTTCGAGAATTAACCCCCCACAATGTAAAAGTAAGTTCATCTATGGGAGAAGTTCTCGGTGTTGTTGAGGTATGTGTCATGGGTACCCCCAGGGGGAGTGTCAACTGTCTGTGGACAGTGTCCACAGAGTGTCCTGCTCCCAATAACTGTCAGAGTTTGAAGACTGAGGGAATGAATGGAGTCAGGTATGTGATGGCCGGCGCGTCCAATGGAATATGCATACAACAAGCTGGAGTTAATGAACCTGGGATTTTAGACCAGCCCTGACAGTTACTAACTGTGTACTTTTGGGCAAAACTACTTAAGTCTGCGAGTCTCAGTCTCCTCAGAAATTTCAGCAAATACATCTGTTCCAGATCCCACCTCCATAGCTTCTGATTCAGTAGGTTGAGTTCTTAAAAAGTTCCTCAGGTCATAGTATGAGCAACAAGGGTTGAAAAGTGATCAACAGGAAAACCCCAAAGCAATCATCTTTCCACAATCATTCACCTGTTCATTCACTCATTCATTCAACTCCTGTTTTCGGAGCTGCTGGAAGCTTCTTGGAATCTCCTTAGCTCCTAAATATCTAAAAAACTTTATTGGCAATTCTAGACTTAGAGATGGTTTCAATTTGCCACACGCCAAGTCCCTTCAGTTGCAAATGCATACTCAACAATGTTCACATTTCACATTCCATGATGGAACATTTTAGAAGGCACAGTGTAGGGGTGGGTGAACTTGGGCCTTAACTGATGCTCTTTCTCCGTTTCTTCTGATGTACCTGTTAAAGCCTGGTGATGACTTTTGCACTACCTTGTGGTATTTTTCTAGCATGAATGAGAGTCTCTGGCGTCTCGTCTCTGCAGGTAAAGTCCCTGATGCTCTGCTCCGGGCTCAGCCCCTGTGTTGGAGCGGATCCTGAGCAGAGCAGAAGTACATCAGCGCCGTGCCTCCCATCAGATAGGGAAGGAGAACTAGCTGTGCTGCTCTAGATGTAGGTCAGAAATGGCACTCTATACCGATTTAGAACATAGAACTGAGCTGTCTAGACGATTAGGAAACTAGATAGTAGCAGGTTGGACTCCAGACTAAATCTAGCAATGAGATGGTTAGCCTGCACTGCCCAAGCGACGTGCATTTCCATGGGGGCAGAAGTAAGGAGCTTGCACTCTGGGAAGAGCCTGCCATGGTGGAAAGGGGAAGCTCTGGCTTGTGCGTGTGCGGCCGGGGTGGGGGAGGGGGAGGCATGGAGAGCTGGGAAAAGAGCAGCCAGGCCATGTGAGCTTCAGTGATATTCTCAATGATAAATAGAGTGATCTGAGAGGCTAAATGTTTATATATGTCTCTTTGACATATAGATACAAATGGGTGAGCATCATTCTGGCATCCTTAATGGCTCTAGCATCCTCGATGCCTAGCAGGTGTCAATAAATGTTTGTGAATAAATGCCTGACTGACTGAAGAATGATTGAATAAATGATTGAATCTTGATTATAACTAAACGAAGTAATGCCGATTGCTAATGTTGCCTGTGGTACAGTGGAGATGGATCTAGGCTTGCAGGCAGCCTTGCTTTCCCTTTGGCATAGCTTAGTAGTCAAGAATGTGGACACCAATACCAGCCATCTTGGGTTCAAATCTCAGCTTGGCCACTTGTAACTATGATACCATGAGCGTTTTACTTAAACTCTGTGTACTTGGGTTTCCCCAACGGTAAAAGAGAGTAGTTAATAGTACCGTGTGTGTGTGTGTGTGTGTGTGAATGAAGGGAGTCCGTAACCGTGAGATGCTTAGAACCCTGCCTGGCAGAGTAAAGTCTCTGAAATTATTGGCTATTATGAGCTATTTTAGCTGTAATGATAGCTGGCTACATTTGGACACGTAAGTAACCTAAGTCCCAATTTTCTCATCTGTAAGATATGAACAGGCATATTTACTTCACGAAATGCCATAAAAGATAAAGGGGAGAATGTGACTGACAGGATCTGCCACAAAATCTTCCTTCAGTGCTTATCACTTGACTATTTCAGACCGAGACCACCTGGTGTCAACTTTGTATTGCCTGCATTTTTGCTTCCTTTTTTTGTCCTTTACAGCTTAAAAATAAACACACACAACTGCAAGTGTGATCGTGAATAAAATTATACTTACAGTTTCAAATAATTGAGCAATTACCAGAGAGAGGTGGCTGTTTAGTAAGGACAGAATGCCCATTCTCGTATCTAATTATCACGGTTTTTTAAATCTTGGCATTGATTTTCCCAGTTTATGGAATGGCCCTCCATCTCAGGGCTCCCAACAGTCCTGATGAAAACATCCTCATTTTGCCAGGAACGGATGCCTCTGAAACCTAAATGTTCACCCTGAAACACTTGGAGGGATGAAGCAGAGACCGCTGGAGCTTCGAGCGTGAGCCTGCTGCGTGTTATTCCAGAAGCCCCTTCATGCGGGACCACCACAGTGGTCAACACAGCCCCCAGCTTCCTCAGCCGAGGGAGAGGGGGAATTTTCGGTTGGGACCCTTGGGCAATCCCCCGGCTGTTACCCAAACGGTCACAGGGCTCACTGCGGACACAGGACAGGGAGGGCTTCTCTGAAAGTTTCTCCTGAGAGGAAATGTGACAAGGCAGAGGTGCTGGATAAAGGGAACTTCTGGGCTGGCTTCGTCCAGAAATTTCCTGTTAAGTGTTTCACTTCACGTTTAGGAAAGGATTGAGGAACTCTTGGGAATCTAGTTAACAAAGGTTTAGGCTCCGTGAAAAGAAATTCGACACCCAGGTCTCTCTTCAGGGCCTCTGGGACAGCTGCTTCACCTCAGCGAATGCAGAGGAGGCAGGGCCTTGCTTCTGGGAAGTGAAAGTTATTTTACATCTTGTCTTTGTGTCTCAACTTTCTGGTGGTCCTGAGCTTGCCCTTGGCGTTGTCTTCTTTTTTTTCCTCCATGTCTTAAAAACAAAGAAAAACAGGAAACACTGGAAGTGGTTCATCTCTGTATGCACAGCCTGGGCTCTGCAAAGTGCACCGAATAACCACTGTCACTCTGTCCCAAATGCTTTTCCACTTCTACTAACCTTTTACACCAATAACTTTGCCCCAGGCCAGACCAATTGAAATAAAAAACCAGGCCAGATGAGTTACTGTAACACATTAAAGTATGCATTAAAACATCATGCAGAAGAGAGAATATATCTTTCAAGGAAGGCATCTTCTAGCCCTCGTCTGTGGATTTTAAAGCACAGTTTTTGGAAGACTGGAGAGGAAAAAAAGCGCAGGATTTTCTTTTCATTTCATGGATCCTTAACCCATATTTAATGCAGACTCTGGATTTTAGACACAGCAAGTGCGCTTGTAATTATTTCAAACAGTTAAAAAAGCTAGTTAATGATGTTCAACATAAGTAATCATGTTAAATAGTAAAATTTAATTTCTTAAAAACTTAAATCCTCATATCTTCTGGAATGTATTGTACTGTAGGATGTCTGAGTAAATTAAATTCTCTCCCGCACACTAAAGCATCAATTTCCTTATGGTAATTATCTGCTAGATTGGATCTGTCAGAGGCAGGGAAGCAAGCCTGACATTATACCCTCTTTACAAAAAATGATTACAAAAAATTAAGACGAATGAGGAAAATTAAGGCTGCGGCTGCTAAGCCTCTAAAGCTCTCATGGATCACTCTACAGAAGGCGCCATTGTGCGGGGACTAAGCTTTTAATGACTAGCGGGATAATCAGGGGAAGTCCATTAAAGGACGGCAGAGGTAACCGATCACAGAGATAACAGCGAGAAATGATTTTCCGCCAAGTAGAAGCAATTTATTATACACAAAAACGCATTTCTAACGGAAGTGTCTGGAGAGGAGAGGAACTTGGTAGAGTTGACAGGATTCCTTTCCTGGAAAGTTTGACACAGATGGGAGGGCTAGGCCAGGTGTCCTTGTCTTGGCCTTCAGGTCTCCATGAGGCTGTTGTGAGGCTGGAACTAACCAGGGTCTGCTCCAGCACTGGCCTCCGGGTGCCTCCCGGGGTCGTGTTGAGTCCATATCCGAGATCTCTGGTCTCAGAAGCTAGTTCCGACAGAGAAAGCCTTCAATTCTGGGCTGGACTCTCGCTGACTGCACAGTGGACAGCCAAGTTGTTAATCTGCTGGTGTTCAACCCAGCCATGTGTGAAAGCTCGCAGGGAATATAATTGCACAGCGATCACGGCCAGCACATTAGTTTAATTAACTCTAAGGCTAAAGAAAAGCACAATCTCTGTGGCATGCCGAGGAAAGCTGCCCTGTCTCTGGGCATAATGAAGAACGCATGCCTTGGCGTTCAAGGCCCAGGAGCAGCTACCATCCCATCACTTCCTGGTCTCCCTCCCCATATCGCTAGATAACTCTCTTTTCTAGCCCTGGCCATGCCTTTGTCTGGACTTTTCCTTTTGCCTGTTCATTTCAAAGGATCCCCTCTCTCCTTTGTAATGATTGAAATTGCTGGTTCAATCCCCGTTTCTCGGTGGTCTTCTGCACAATTTTCTGCAAGTTACTTAACTTCTCTGGGTCTCATTTTCTGACTTGTAAAGTGGGATTTTTAAATGACAGCACAACCGCTCAGGTTTCCTGTGATCATGGTTTACTGTGAGCTCAGGTTTACTGAGAGCACTGGGCTTGGCCTGTGGTGGGCCCGTACTAACCCAGTGGCGGCTTTTGGTAAACCATGGCTTCACCTGGCTTCATCGCCAGCTGTGTGTCCATCCTGCCTGTTCTTCCGTGAGCTCCTTGAGGGAAGGAGTAGAAGGAGTTTTGTTTTCTGTTATATTCTCAGCACCTAATACAAACTCTGACAGATAGTAAGTGCTTTAAAATGATTGTTGAATGACAGGTGTGAAGAATTGGAATTTTTCTAGTCTTGAGTGAAAACTAGGGGCAATAAATTCTATCTTTGAAATCTAAATTAACCTCTGTGTAAATGCCCTAGATAATCTGGTTTATGCCTTTCTTGAGTCTCTGGCAGGCACTAACTACACCAAACAGGTTATGGGTGATCCACACACACTCAGGCTGCTAGCATGGGGAAAGAAAAGCTGTCAGCTTCACCCGCGCCTCACAATGAAGTGGATTTGTTCTCCAACAAGCAGAGGGACCTTTGTGTGAGGCAATTGTCCAATGATCACTTTGGGAGCCGAAATGCATTTCATCTGTCAGAGGCACGTGTGGCAGTCCCTGAGGTGAACCCTGGGGGCACAGGAAGCCTTCTTTGGGTGGCCGTTGGTGGTAGTGGTGTCAGGTAGAGAGGCCAGGCCCTATCCAGCTCAGAAAGTTATTGCAGCCAACCCCTGCCTGCTTCTGCTATGTCTGTCCTCATCACGGCATTCGAGGCTCCTCAGGCTGGGTGCACAGGTCCATCAGTGTTTCCTCTGGCAGAGCCCGCTCTAGCTATGTGGAGAGGTGTCCCCATGTCTAAAAAGCACGCCCAGTGAATGTTCTATTGTTCATGGACTGAGAGCAGTTAGCTCCTGTTTTCACCTGCAAGGTCCCTGCTCCTTCTGAAGGTAGCTTTCTCTCTGATGGCTTCTCTGATGTGCTCAGGCAAGATTAACTGCTTTCATTAAACTTTGTTTATATTTCCCTAACAGCACTGATGACATTATAGTGCTGGCTAATTGGATATGTGTCTGCCCAGATACTTAGCTATAGAAGGGAACAGGGCATATTTTCTCTTCTCAGTTTGTGCCCACAGTGGTCTGGAAGCCTGTCCTGGTATAAGCCAGAACCCAAGAGAAAAATCAGCTTACTCTCAAGTGACCACAAATATACGATGTGGCAAAGGGATGATGCCAAATATTTATGTACCTGTCTGTCTGAGTAAGCCTCCTTTCCCTCCAAATCCTGGTACCCCAGAGCATCTGCTCATTCCTCTCTATTCTGCTCCCTTCTTTCTTTCCGGTGCCAATACTGATCATTTCTTATATCATTTTTTCTTTTATTACGGTAAAATACATGTAACATAAAATTTACCATCTTAACTATTTTTAAGTGTACAGTTTAATAATGTTAAGTACATTCACATTGTTGTGTAATCTCCAGAATTTTTCATTTTGCAAAACTGAAATTCTGTTTCCATTAAGCAACTCCCCTTTCCCCATTCCAGGTCCTGGCAACCACCATCCTGCTTTCTGTCTCTATAAATTTGACTTCTCTAAGTACCCCATATGAAGGAATCATACAGTATATGTCTTTCTGTGACCGGCTTGTTTCACTCAGCAAGCTTAATATCCTCAAGGTTCATCCATGTTGTAGTATGTGTCAGAATTTGCCTTCTTTTTAAGGCTGAATAATATTCCATTCTATGTATATACCACATTTTATCATCCATTCATCCTTGGGTAGACGCTTGCATTGCTTGGTTGCATCCACTTTTTGGTTATCGTGAATAACGTGGAAATGGACGTGGCCATACAAATATCTCTTCAAGACTCACTTTCATTTCTTTTGGATATACATCCAGAAACAGAATTGAGGTATCATGTTTTTAATTTTTTGAGGAATCACCTTACTGGTTTCCATAGTGGCTCCACCATTTTACATTCTCACCAACAGTGCACAAGGGTTCTAATTTCTCCACATCCTCACCAACGCTTGGTGTTTTCTGTCTTTTTTTGATAGTAGTCATCCTAATGGGTGTGTGGTAACATCTCCTTGTGGTTTTGATTTGTATTTCCCTATGGATTAGTGATGTCGAGCAAGTTTTCATGAGCTTATTGACCATTCGTGTATCTTATTTGGAGAAATGTCTATTCAAGTCCTCTGCCCATTTTTTAACTGAGTTATTTATTTTTGTTGTTGTTGAGCTATAAGAGTTATTTATGTATTCTGGATATTAACCCCCCTCAGACATATGATTTGCAAATATCTTCTCCCATTATATAGGTTGCCTGTTCACTCTCTTGACCCTGTCTTTTGATGCATAGAAATTTTAGTGTTGATATAGTCCAACTTATCCATTTTTATTTTTGTTGCCTGTGGCTTTGATGTTAAATCCAAGAAATCACTGCCAAACCCAATGTAATAAAACATTTCCTCTATGTTTTCTTCTAAAAATTTACTAGTCTTAGATCTTATGTTTAGGTTTTTGATCCATTTTGGGGTAATTTTCTTTTTTTGAGGAAGATTAGTCCTGAGCTAACATCTGCCACCAATCTCCTTTTTTTTTTTTGCTGAGGAAGATTGGCCCTGAGCTAACGTCTGTGCCCATCTTCCTCTATTTTATATGTGGGACACCTGCCACAGCATGGCTTGATAAGTGGTGCATAGGTCTGCTCCCAGGATCTGAAAGGGTGAACCCCAAGCCACTGAAGCAGAACATGCGAACTTAACTGTTATGCCACTGAGCCAGGCCCTTGGAGTAGTTTTTTTTTTCAGATAAAGATTCACCCTAAGCTAACATCTGTTGCCAATCTTCCTCTTTTTTTTTTTTTCCTCCCTAAAGCTCCAGTACACAGCTATATATCCTAGCTATAAGTCATTCTAGTTCTTCTATGTGAGCTGCCGCCACAGCATGGCAACTGACAGGTGAGTGGTGTGTTGCATGACCAGGAAGTGAACCTGGGCCATGAAAGCAGAGAGTGCCGAACTTTAACCACTAGGCCCTCAGGGCTGGCTCAGGGGGTAATTGTTTTACATGATGTAAGATAAGAGTCCAACTTCTCTCATAAGTTTTATGCCAACAAATTTTAGTCTTTTTTTTTTATTTATGAAACACTTAAAGGGGAAAGGAAGGTTAAAGACAAGAAGGATATCTTGAAGGACAAAGATCTCATCCTGCCGTGTTTGTATCCACCAACACCTAACTTAACAAATGTTTGTAAATTGAGTACAAATTTGTATAGGGATGAAGAGAAATGCATGCTTTGGGTTTGCACCTCAGTCCACTCTGCTTGAATGCCCTACATCTAGATCAGAATATTGCTCATTAAATGGCACTTCTGCCAATTGAACACTCCCATCGCCATTGTGGGGTTGGGGCATGAGGGAGAGTACCGTCTCCAAGGAGCTCTGAAATGAGCCACCTGACCCAATAAATCCAAGCCAACATCTTTGAAACTGGAGAAAATTAATGCAAATTGCTAGCCCAAAGTGTAGAAGTGGGACTATAAAGAGGAAAGAGACTAAGAATTGAAAACTGAAAAGAAGGAGGACACGTGAGAACAGGTGACGTGATTGTGCAATAACTGCTATAGACCCCATAAACCCAACACTAGCCGTGGGCAAGTCTCCAGGAGGCCTGTTTGCACGACACCCTTGGTTCCTGGGAAAGATGGTAGAGGAAGCACTAGGGATCAGAGATCTGGTCCCTGCAGAAAGGGCAGGTAGATCTGGAGTAACAGAGGGCCATGAAGTCCACCAAACCACCAAACTCTGACTGGACTGTCCTGACCAACCTGGGTTTCAGGTCTGGGCATGGAGTCTTGAAAACAACTTGAGTATAACTCGAGCTGAAACTGACTGAATGTCCTCAGGTCACTTTTCTTTCTACCATCCTGATCCCCCAACTCCCGGCCAGTGATGCTGTTGGGTGGCACCCAAGACCCTTAAGATGGTGATCTACACCCTGAGAAGGTGTGAGCTGAAGTCCAAGGTTAGTGAAACTTCGTGGTCCAGTTTTGTACTCAATGCACTGCGTGTGAATTCCTCCTTTACGATTCTGTTTG
Source organism: Equus quagga (assembly GCF_021613505.1). Classification (NCBI taxonomy): domain Eukaryota; kingdom Metazoa; phylum Chordata; class Mammalia; order Perissodactyla; family Equidae; genus Equus; species Equus quagga. Next base: position 45,703,030 of record NC_060274.1, on the reverse strand, counting down.
GGGAAGTAAATGAATAATCAAAAAGAGGACATAGACATAAGTAATCATTGACCACGTGTATCTATAAACTCAACAAGCACCTGAGTCATGCATACAGTCCTTATGGGTGCTTCACAGTTGGCTGATATGATCAGGAAGGTTCTAGTGATTCACGATATCCTAAAGATGGAGATGGGAAAGAACTTAGGAATCCTTGAAATAAATACCCTCAGTTCACAGAGGGGGCACCCAAGACCCAAAGGTGCCATGTGACTTGCTTGAGATCAGTCAGCTGGCCGAAGTAGAAATCTCTGTCCCAGGTCATCTTTTCTATGTCATTTCTACTCCTATACTTCCTTATAGGCCAATTGGCAAGATTTAAGGATTTCTGAGGACATTGTAAAAAAAAATAATTATGTGCTATTTACCTAAGTTTTAATTGTTTGACTGAAAAAATGTTTGACAGGATAGCAGTCAACACAAATTACTCAGTTGTTCGGTATGTAAAGTTAATAGCAGAAAAGTAAACTGTACTTCAAAATGTACTCAGGAACAATCTGGCATGTTGGAAGAGATCTTGCTTATGGTGTGAAATCAAGGGAGCGGGTTCCTAGCTAATGAACAAATAGGAACACTTATTTTGGGTTAAAATAGCAGAAAATCAGTTTCATATGGAAGGGATATGAGAAGGTTCAGTGACAAATTCTCCTACCTGAACTAGCCAATGACCTAGATGTGAGAAAGGACCCTCAGTGACAGTGAAAATGCTTGTGCAATAGAATTGGAATCAAATCATCAAATCAAATTTCACCATCAGTGGACAGCATCAGAAGCCAATTGCATTGTATTTTGATTGGCTTCCTCTCCTACCTGACCAGCTCTTTCCGCCAGACTCAGAAGGGAAATTCCTCTCTTTTATTTTAAAATAATCTTCAGCAACAGCCCACTGCTTGAGAGATTGCACAACCACCCTGCACTATGATTCTACCTGCAGACAGCCCACCACCTACCTACCTGTTTACACCTTTGTGAGTTCCTCCAACGTGCAAACTTCTCTGATAAATCAGTACACAATTGTTGTCCATCCATGCAAAATCTTCTTCAAATGCCTGCACATATGGCCCTAGGTCAGGATTCTTTTTGGCTACAGTATGTCCTAATGTTCATTTCTATCTGCATGTAGAATATAGGGTACTTTTTCCTGGGACATAGTAGGGTTTTAATAAGTGATTCATAAAATAGTGAAAGAGTGAAGTGAATGAATTTGTAATTTCTCCCACTCATCCTCAATATCTTAGGAATCCTGTTAGATAAGATGGTAGGGGTGTAAATGGATACCATCTTCTGTCTTTCATATACACGAACTCCAGTTTGCTTCTCTCAACATCAGTTGAGTTCTCAATATATGTTAGATGATGTTTCGACCCTTACAGGACATGGTTCCCAACATTACAGAACAAACAGGCATATAGGTAAACAATTATGAAACAATTTATTAAGTAGATAGATATATATATAAAGTTATAAAGTGCAATAAAAATTATGAGGAAGGAGTAATTAATTACCCATGGAGTTAGGAGGGCCTGGGGTATTACTATCAAGTCTTTAGGTTTAGGATGAGGAAGTTGGTGGGAAAAGCAGAACTTTGAGGCAAAAGCAAGAGAGCCTGTGAGGAGATGTAAAACGAACACTGGCAGCCTGCATGGCAGCGACATGGGACTGGCTGGTGGCAGGCAGAAGATGAGCCTGGAAAGAAAGGTGGGGACCATGTTGTGAAAAACCTGGTGTGCCCAGCTAAAAGCCAGGATCTGCTTAGGATTTGTGGGGATTTGTTCTGAAGCTAGAAGGACTTTTAGCAAAAACTTAAATGAACAGATTTGTGTTTTAGAGCCACCATATAGCCACATTGAGGAAGACAGATTTGAACAGGACAGAATGAGAAAAAGAGGGAGGGAGAGAGAAGCTGTTGGAAGGCTATTTCAAAAATATCAGGCATGAAATGAGGAAGTCCTAACCTGGAGGCAAACGGGAGATAACAATGGAGGGAAGATAAATTAAAAAACATTATGAGATATATTCAGCAGAACATGGTGATTCCTTGCATGTGACAGAGTGGAGATGCTCAGGGGAAGAGAGGAAACAATTTGGAACTTAGGACTGCTCTCAGCTCACTGGCTTAGGTGACTCAGTGCTTGCTGGAACAAACAACTGCAAGTGTGAAGGCAGGGAAAGAAGCAAATTTGGGAGGGAGGAGTGAGAAGTAAAGAATTCATATCTGAATATGTAGTGGTGTGAATGACAGCCAAATGGAGTTGCCCAGTTAAGCTCAGGAGAGAGACTTTGGGTCCCCAGCAAGGGGATTGGATCCCCTGGACTGGATCTCCTTGCCAATTTTGGGTCACTGGCAAATAGAAGGCAACTGAAGTCATGTTAGTAAGGCAGGTTGCACTTAAATGTTATTTCTCTGTGTTCAGTCTCACTATTCAAAACATCCTGTACCTCAATTCAAAGTAATCTTAAAATATATGTTTGTTCATAAATCTTCATTTAATCTGTAATACAAGGAAAAGCCCAAAGACCTTATGCTGGCATTCAAGAATCCTTTAAAATCTGGCCCTAGAGTGATTCCTATTATTCCCTACAAATACCCTACATCAGCAGTTCTCAAAGAGTTCTCTGAGGAACCTTTGGGTACCCAATACTCTTTCCATATCTATCAAGTAAAATCATGGATGGGCAAAAGATCCATTTGGAGTGCCTATCTCGTTGAACAGTTCAGCCAAAAAAGCAGACTGGTAACATACGTACATGTATGTGTCTATGCACATGTGTATGTGTGTGTATATGCACAGTGATGTGCCACATAGCATTTTGGTCAACAATGGGCCACATATACAATGGTGGTCCCATAAGATTAGTACCCTATAGCCTAGGTGTGTAGCAGGCTGTACCATCTAGATTTGTGTAAGTATATTCTATTATGTTCTCACAGAAACAAAATTGCCTAATGACACATTTCTCAGAACGTATCCCCGTGGTTAAGCAACATATGACTGTATGTATACAGGCTTACTTTGGAGATATTGTGGATTCCGTTCCAGACCACTGCAATAAAGTGAATATCACAATAAAGAGACCCACATGAACTTTTTGGTTTCCCAAGGCATGCAAAAGTTATGTTTACACTATACCGTAGTCTATTAAGTGTGCAATAGCATTATGTCTAAAAGAACAATGTACATACCTTAACTTAAAAATACTTTATTGCTAAAAAATGCTAACCACCATCTGAGCTTTCAGTAAGTTATAACATTTTTGTTGGTGGAATGTCTTATTAAAAAGGCAGTATCTGCAAAGTACAATAAAGTAAGGTATGCCTATATGTATATGTGTGTATATATGTATATCTGTATGTATATATACAGAAGCATATGTACATACATACACCATTTTGTAATGAACTTAGGACAGAAGCAGGCTGGCCAAGCAGCCTGGACCAGGCTGTCCCCCATGTGATGCTGGAGCCCCAAGCCTGCCAGCAGGCCGTCAGGATGGAAGATCATGAGCGATCTGGAATCCACAAGTCTGAAACTTTCAAGGGCATACTGAAATCTGAGTCTGTTTTTGCCGCCTCTGATCTTGGTGGTGTGGGTGTCCTGTGGAATCCAGGGCCCAGGAATCAGAGAGACTGTGGAGGAGCTGGGTGGTAGGGCCTCCATTCTTAGTATTCGATTAACTAGTATTTGAGTAACTGGAAGACAGTGCTATAGAATGGCTCCAGCATGGCCATTGCCTCCCTTCTACCTCTAAATCTGGGGAGAAGGTCTCCGTTATAGTAAGCCCATCCTAACGGGAAACATACTAGGACGGGAATTCCGGGGCGGGGAGTTCGGTTTGGCCATCACAAAGTGAGAGATGGACCAACTGATTTTAGCAGAACATGGCTCAATTTCCACATTGCAACTAATCTTGAAGAAGATTCACCTGCTGGTTTTCAATATCTCACCAAAGAATACTCACAAGTATGTAAAAAAGACTGTTAAAACGTGCCTTTGCTTACCAGCTCTTCATGTGAGGCTCCACTTTTTTCCTATACTTCAACCAAAAGCACCTATTGCCAGAGATTTGCGATACAGAAGTAGATATGAGAATCCAGTTGTCTTCTACTAAGCCAGTCACCAAAGAAATTCGCAAAAATTAAAATGATGAGACTCTTTAGTTTTTTGTTGTTTTGCAAAATATAGTTATTTTTCATAAAAGGTAGAGTATTTATGTTAACACGTAATGCCTTTATTATTGTGGTTTTAAATGAATTATTAAGGGTTTTAAATTTCTCAGTTTTAATTTCTAATGCAGTAAATATCAGTGATACATTCCACATGAACAAATGTCCTTGGGAACCTTAATCATTTTTAAGAGTGTCAAGGAGTCCTGAGACCAAAATGTTTGAGAGCCGCCACCCCACACGATGGAGGAAGTCATCAGCACAGTTCTCTCCAGTGCAGTAATGTATGTTCCTCTCTTGTCCTGGCTCCCTTTTGCCTAGAAGCTTCCCCTCTCCTCTCCTTTAGTGCACTCCTAGGCATTCTTCAAGGCACAGCTCAAGGTCAGGGACCCCAGGAAGCACTGTCTATTCTCCACGAAGAAGAGGCCACCATTCCTCTTTTATAGCTCCTTAGTTACACCTTCTGCGCCTCGGACCTTGCATCACCTTATGCTGTTTATCTCTGAAACCGGAACATAGGACATCCCCAAAAACCCAGCTGCACTGGAGTGAGTCCCCCTACAGGGTGTTAACTGAGTAACTGGACCAGCTGGCCTGGTGCACTCAGATCTGTGCTAAAGGCTGAGACGTACACGGGAACTTGATAAAAAAGAAAGATGGTGGATGTTCATAAATCCAGGCTGATGGATCTCTCTCCCAGAAAGGCAGGCTGAGGACAGCCACTTTTTCTGAAATGGATCGCAAACATAGAGCAAGATAGTTCCTTTTTGAAGGTATTTGGCAGTTCTTTCTGACTTAGGTAAAATCTGAATTATAGGGTATTTTCAAAGAAACAGTATCTTCTCCTTCAGGAATATTTAGAATGAGTGGCACTTTATTAAATATAGTTCATAATAATTTGCAATCAGAATATCAGTTGTCTGAGACTGGTTGGGGGCGGCAGATCTACAGAGGCCAAGGGTTTTGAGGAAGCTGGACTTGGCTAGATTCCTCATTCCACCATGAATTAGTGTGGAACCTTGGTTACCTGCCTGAATTTCAGTTCCTCGTCTGTAAAATGTAAGAAATAATATCTACTTTGCAGGGTGGTTAGAGTTATTAAATGAAATATTACTTTGATATTACTGGCACATTAGGGGTGCTAAGAATGTTCCACTGCCCTGTTTCCCTTCTCTCCTGTCTGCTCCCCAACCCCTTACTTAAGTCAAGCTCTCCAGTGTGGATTCATCCTTCTCCTTGTAGTGTTGTTTATATCGTCACTTGACAAATTCAGAGAAAGTATAATAAAATTATTCAAGAATCCTGGGAATTGGGTCCAAATTAATGAGATTATACTGGAAACAAAAAAAAAAAACATTTAAAATTGACTTGAGATCCTTTTCTATTTTCACTCAAGTTTTAACTCCATTTCTGCATCTTACTTGGTCTTTCCCAATTGCTCTGACCTGCAAGGTTCTTTCTTTTCTCTGAGGCTCTAAAATGTGTATAATCCACACCACATAATTTACCCTTTAGTGATATATAGCCTTATTGTTATCCAAGATTCTTCAACTAAAGCAACAGAACTTAACATTTTCTGTGCTCCAGATGCTCTCCCAGTAAAATGCGTGTGCACTTGTGCACATACTCACACAGAAAAGTTGGCATATGAGTTCAGAGAGCTCAAGGCCCCCTAGTTGGAGAGGGAGAAATGCAGATATCTCTTCCCAGGGCTAAGCAGAGATTAGACACTCCCCCATGTGCTGGGCAATGGGTACATATACATAGCAGCAGATACAAATTGTAAACAATAAGGTGGAGTTGGGGGGAGCAGAAGATAAGAATAGGAGGGACATTGACCTGAGTACAAGATGAAGGAAAGTGGTCTGATGGAGGAAAGAAAGGGACAGAAAGAGGAGGTAAGTAGGAGCATAGCTATAGAAGAAAAACCATAGGAATATTGCCGATTTTCAGTTTGTGAGTTGTAGATTCAAACTCTTCTTCTGCTAAGGGGACTTCTCAGAGTCTAAGATGAACCATCACTCATCCATCCAACCATCCATCCATCCATCCATCCATCCATCCATCCATTCATCTATCCATCTATTCATCATCCATGCTTCCATTCACTTATTACATAGATATTTTTAAGTACATAATATGTGCCTGGCTAGGTACAGGACTCTGGTTGATACCAAGATAAATAAAACATGGTTCCATACTTTAAAGAATGGGAAAGGAAAATACACAAATGGGTCCTTTCATTACAATGAGATAATTGCTATAATCTATTACATACGAAACCTAGGTAAGGCAATACTAGAAGTCACAGAAATAAGAGACCTTTTTGAGAACTTATTAAAAAAGAGAGAGAGTAGAATCCAAATTGAAAATAGGATGACTCTCAGCTTCTGGCTTTGGCATTTTGTCACTGGCTCATCAGGATTTCTGGAGGCCGAGCAGGGTTGGAAGCCATAGGACATGGTTAGTAGAGATGGACCCCAGGGTCAGGGCAATGGACAGGGTCGGGGAAGGGTTATCTGTTACAGGTACAGTACACACGGCCCAAGAAGGGGAGCCAAGGTCTGTTTTAGAGGAATGTTATTTTTAATAATAATTGTTAATATTTATTGAATGTTTCAGTGTGCCAGATACTTATGTATATTCTCTCCTTTAACACTCTCAACAACTCAGAATTTTCCTAATGAGAAATATGAGAATTCAGGACATAAATTCCTTGCCACAAATCTAAGTGCTAGAGCCTATGCGGTCTCCCCGAGGCCTCTCTGAGGGAGTGCTGACTTTGACCTGGGCCAGGTGAGCACATAGACCCTTTCCAAGGGAATAGATCATAGTCCTCATGGGATATCCATACGAATTTAAAAAGTTAGAAAATTAGGAAAATAAAATTCAAGAATTAGGAGAAAGATTTGACCAAGAGTAAGCGAATGCCCTGGTTGTACATTCAGTGGCCAGGCCCCAGAGTTGGAAATTCTGGATCCCTCCATACATAGAAGGGTTTCTCCCCTCCTGACCCCTGTGAAGCCCCCATCTTCCTGCTTCTCCCTGCTGCCCCTCCACTTCAGAACTCAACTTTCTTCTCAGGCAGGAAGTGAATGTGAGTGAGCACCTCACTCACAAGAGGTACTTCTCATGGAAAGAGTTTACCTCTCTATAGGGCCGTGAGAAAGGAAGGGGTGTTGTCACTGTGATTCAAGAGGGCTGAAGCTTTCTGAAAAACAGCACCTTCTTTCAGGAGCCCAAGACTCCAGGCACCCTAAAGGACAAACCATAAAGAATTCAAAGAAACTACAATCAAACCACAGCCAACATAAACAACATCACTCCCCCACCTTAGCCAACCTCACCTTTTAAGCAGAAGAGGGTAAAGGTTTTGCAAAGATCCCTGTGCTTTGGAGAAACGCCAGGACCTCTCACCTGCATGATGTGCTGGTCTCCGTGCCTGAGCTCTGGGGAGCCCTCTCAAGAGGCAGGCTGACACCCAACATAAGGCTGTGCTTGCCTAGCCACCAGGGGAGGATGACTGTGCCATTCCTGAGCACATGGACATCGCTCTGCACATAAGCCAAGGAGAAATGTAAGGATTGAGGACATAAATTCCTTGCCACAAGGAAAGTCTCCTGCAGCTGCCTTTCGGATCCCTGGTTCCAATTAGAGGGGCAGGAGGGCACCTCTGTGGTTCTGCGGAGCCAAGAGCTGACTTCACTGCACAAAAGATCAGAGCTGCCCCAAACATACAGCAGCCAGACCTCCTCAGGTGATGTGGAGCTCCATCTGTGTCTGCTGAAAGGAAAATCACACATAGGGAGATGTTTTCCACTAGGCTTCCCCTCAGGAATATAGGGAGGATGGCATGTCCCCAAACCAGCTATCCACTGTGCACTCCTGCAGGGTCCTCCTCCACACATGCTCCTTCAGGAAGTAGGAGCTCTGTTTGCTCTGTTCCTCGGTGCCTTGGGTGAAGTCCAGATCATCTCAGGGCCATCCCTGCCCCTTTGGAGCGTGTGGACATTACTGACCTGTCTTCCTGTTGTTGTCAGAAGGTCTCTTTGAAAGTCCACATTCCATGAGTATATTTCACTGCTTTGCATATAAGTCTGACTCCAAAGAGGTCCTTTTATCTATCAACTGGTAAATTCATTATTAAATAATTCTTGGAGAGATACAGGCCACTGACTTTCTGCAATTTGCATCACCACACTTTAACTTGTGTTAAAAGCTGAGTCTTTTGGTCCTCTTGCTTTAGGAGTATATTAATATTTCTGTGACCTTTAATAGATGGCAGCTGAGATATATTCTTTTAAATAGCAAAACCAAGAAAACTGACGACCTAAAATGCATAATACTAACCCTAGTTTGATGAGCAAATTGGGAGAGAGAATTCCTTTCCCAAGGGAAAGAGAAAGTTAAGGGGACTTTTTAAGTTCAAGTAGAATGATTATAGATGATAGAGAGGGAGATTCCAGTATTTTACTGATATGGATTCAAAATCATCGTTTGGTATGCTGTAGTGCTTTACACACCTTTAAGTTCCATATTATGTCTTGGGCAATTTGCATGAGTTTTTGAAAGATTATATCTCTAAGTCAATATCTGAATGATGAAACAGGCAAAAGCTGAAAGCCATCTGTCAGCATGCATGGCAGCTGTGTTGCACGGAGCACCTCGTTGGCTCTGGGGCTGACTGCCCCTCCATTTGCTCATTTGCTTCAGTATTGGTCACAGCACTCAGTACCTCACAGGGCCGAACCTGCCCTCAAGATCTGGATTTATTTTGTGGCCGTAAATGTCCTCCCTAGTGGGTCCAAGTGGTTGAGTCACAGCGTTTTCTCCCACCACAACCACACTGCTAATAGAGCTCAGTATAAGGTGGACTTGAAGCCCTGAAAGCTGAGCTCAAGTGGAGGCCATACCACCCAGGATCATCATGAGCACGAGGGACTAGAGGGCCAAGGTTTTCCCTAGAAGCTAGTCTAGGTCCTCCCCACCAGAATCTAAAATGACTGTGATCTTGTAGCTTTAGTCCAGCTTTAGTGTTTGAACTTGGTGTCTGCAGTTGCTCACAGTGGTCTTACAGATATCTCAGTAAGGATGCACAGGACATCTAGCTGGAAACCCTGTCACTTTTAGAGATCCTCTCAGGGAAGACTTTGTTGCATTTGTCCTTTTAGGCAACTAGTTGAGTAAAGAAAGGGCAGCCCCAAACCACTAAATGCTGGGGCATATTTAACCAACTTGCTGATTTGGGTTTGGCATTGCTGCTCTGCAGAAATTAGACCACACGGTCAGTGTTCTGGTACCCTATCCCCAGTCTATCTGACTGAGTTTCTCCTTGACTCTTCTTTGCCAGGGCGCGTCCCACCCTGCCCACCAGGAGACCTGCCCCGAAACTCGCTACCCTGCCTGCCTGGGATCCCAGGGCTGCTGTCTGCACTGGGTGGTCCCCACCCGCCTCGATCCTCCACACAGATCCTCTGGACTCTCTCTGCCAAGCACCCTACAACCCTGGGGACTGCGCCTGCCCTCTTCTGCCTCCCCACTCCCGGGCACGGTTCCAAGTCTCCTCTATCTTGCATCTTATCTTGTGGCTCTGCCCACAGAAGACACTTAAAAACGGTCTGCCAGCACTGGAAAAATAGATTTATACTGACACTTTAGGGTGTTATTTCCAGAGTGTGAACGCAAGAAAGTAAAGGCGTTTTCATTTACAGTTTACAGGGTAGAACCAGTGGGGTTTACCCTGGAAACCCACTCTGGGCGAGTGCATGTGGGGCGGCACACAGGAAGTCAGCCCTCTTCCTGTGCACCTGTAATCAGCAGGTACAGTGAACAGGCAGGAGTGACCTTTCAATGTCAATTTTTTACCAATGTGTGAGGAACCTACGTTTATAGAGGGTGAGATGGGAACTGCTTTGATGACAGCAAATGTAAGTGTATTCAAAACCAACCATAATTAAAAAACTCACAAGAGCATCAAATAAAACCACAGTATAGTGTCTGAATGCCATTTGGATAGTGTGCATAAGGATTTATTGTGATACAAATTCAAAAGAAAGCACTGAAAACCATGGCACCCAGATCAGAACACATGCCTTTTCATGCAAATTCATCAAAAATCTATTGTGCACTGACTAGGTGCCCAGTACCCTATGAATTAGCAGCTGTTGCTCCCCCAAATGTGATATAATTAAATAATTCTCATTTTCAGAAAGAGCATTAACTTGAGTAAACTAAGGTCTTTTATGGTAAAGATAATTAGTTCCATTGAGTTATCCCTTAAGTATATTCGTGCATACAGGTATATAGAAGTACACCTATCTTACAATAGGAAATAATATTGTAACTTTCAAAAATGCAGCATGGTTTTGTGAAGGATAATTGCTCAATTTACTATACTAATGACTTATTTTTTGTCTGAGTTGAGAGATTATGCACCTTGCTGCTCTCTGTAGCTTCCTTAGGCCAATTAATGTCCAACGACTTTATCGACTGCGCTTGTTGGCTTGTGGATGTGAATGTTTTGTGAGGATCCCACAGGCTCCTGAGCCACAGGCATCTCGCACGTGGTTGAATCTCAGGGTATTTGTTGAAGGAATGAGTGCATGCACATAGGAAAAGGGTAGATCACCTTTACGCGTTATCTCAGGCAATGAGATTCTCAGTATTCCGAGGGCTACCATTACACCTACGTTTATAATTATAATCATAGCATTATTTCTATATTTCTACTAGGTGACTTATTTTCCTCTCAGAAGTTGTGGCTGGGAGCAGTGAAGCAGCTCGCCTGGACAGTGTGGGAAGCAGACTTGGATCCCATTCAGGCTGATTCTGAAACCCATGTTTGTGGACAGAATACCTCTTTGCCTCCCAGCGTTCTATGAAGATGGTGATAAGGAAACACCACCTTCAAAGCAGATATTTAGAAATCAATCCTGCAAATGTCTTTTGCAGAGAAACATACCTGTTCCTTAGTTAATTGCAGCTATTTTGCATTTTTCTTCTTTGCCTTTCGTATTTAGCAGCAAATCTGATCTGTTTTATAGATCATGCAGAAATTTGTGATTCCCAGAGACTAAAATAATCCAGTCTGCCCTAAGCTAAATGGAACACATTGATCTAACTTAGAGTATTCTCATTTATTAAAAAATAATCCTGGGTTGTCAGGTTATTCCCGCTACTGGGTAATTCATGCCTCTATCGCTGACAATCTGCTTCAGGCCAAAACATCAGGCTGGAGGTTGCCCTGGCCACGAAGGCAACTGGGACAAATTTCACTGTGCACTACCGGCTTGGATTTCTCCTCCCTCAAGTCAGTGCTCCATTTTGTGCATGAAACACATTAAACATTTTTAATATGATCTGTATCTTATTGATTTCCCCAGGGGGTTATGGCAATTCCTAAAATTATAAGGATCTTAAAGTAGAAATAGAAAAGTCTGAAATTATGTAGACAGGGAAAAGCAGGTACACAACCCTCCATAATCAGGGGTTCTCAGACTTCAGTGTGTACCAGAAGGACTCAAGAGGCTTATTAGAGTATTGATTTTGAATATGAAATCCTGGCTTAAGTTTGTTAGATTCTTTAGTTGATCTATTTATTTAGTTCAGCTTTGAGCTTCCTGGCAGGCAAGGCAAAAATGGAAGGACTTTCCATTTAGGGTAACTATGTAATTTCACCTATACATGTTACAAACCACCGGATTTTAGAAAAGATTGAGGTGGGTGGCTTATATAGTTTTCATACTCAGACACCAGTTCTTCAGGAAGGACGAACGTTTTCCTGGTACTAAATTCATAAAACACATTTTTAGGATAGTTTCTTTTATAAGGAGTTTTGAAGAATTTTAAGGATACTATCTTTTTATGACTTTTTAGATTTCCCAATTTACTACTGTTCTGTAGTAACAGTATAAAAATAAATAATTAATAACATATTTTTACATCTCCCCACATTATTCTATGTACGCTCATTTAAAATTAGGATAATTAAATATAGATATTGCTGTAAAATCTGATTTTCGTACTTACTAACAATCGCATATATATCTCCCCATGTTAACAAATATAGAGCTTCAACGTTTTCAGTGCATATGCTATCCTTCAATACATTCACGTACAGTAATTCATTAAGGTTTCTTGATGAACATTAAGTTGTTTCTAATTTCTCTCAGTTATAAAATGCTGCTCCTTCAACTTCTTTATACCAATATATTTGCTCACTGTTCTAATTATTTGCTTGACAAAATCCCCAAAGTGAAATTGCTAAGTCTAAAGATATGCAACCTCAAAAAGCTTTTGAAACATTTTGGCAAATACTGTCTGGAAAGGCGTTAGCCACGTCGAGTTCTGCTAGTGGAAAATAAAGACAGGATCTCTTCTCACTAGCACCGATCAGTGGGTGAAACATGAAATTCTACAGTCATTTCTCTAGTACTCCCAAGGTGTAAATATTTTGTTTGTTTATTGGCTATTTATATCTCTTATTTTTTAAATGTATTTGTTCATATCATTTGCCTTGTTTCTATTGGTGTAATTTTTTTTATCATGGGTTTTTTTTAAAATGAGAATATGAATCTTTTGTCTGATATATTTTCCCAACAGGCTTGTCTTAACATTTTTTGGTGGTAATTTTTTTGTTAAGTCATTATTTTGGGGGGCCAGGCTGGAGGTGTAGTGGTTAAGTTCACATGCTCTGCTTGGGCTGCCTGGGATTTGCTGGTTCATATCCCCTGCACACAGCTCATCAAGACACTGTGGAAAATAGGGAAAGAGAAAAACAGAAATAGAAAATAGAGAAAGACTGGCACAGATGTTAGCTCAAGGCCAATCTTCCTCACTAAAAAAAAAAAAGGTAATAATTTTTTTCTTCACTATTTCTGGGTTCAGTGGCTTCTTTGGAAAAATTTTCCACTACCCTTACCTTGTAAACCAATTCTCCTGTATTTCCAGGTAAGCAGTCTAAGGCTGTAAATTATCCATTAGAATCTGTATTGCAGGAGCAGTTTACTTTTGGTTTGTGGATGAGACCTGGATGTACCTATTTTTTGTTTCCAAATAGTTGTCTCGAAACCATCTATCAAAAAAAAAGTCTATCTTAGAGGTTTAAAATGATTTATTTATTCATTTCAAGATTTTCTCTCCTACTCTTTCACGATTCTTATATTTTTCATGTTATTTTACTGGTGTAATATTTTTACAATATTACATTGTAATATCCTTCTTTGCTAGAATAAGCTTATTAGCATGCATTTTCTCTTCTAGGTGAACTCTCTAATCACTTCTAACACTATCTTCTAGCTAACTTTTATAAAAGCTGCGGAGGTTCTCTGTGTCTGTGTCATCCCTGGAGATAGATAAAACCTGAGAGAGTAACGTTATAGGGAAGACTTTGCTTTGGGGAGAGGAGTGAAGGGCAAGTGGCTAATCTAAGGAGGAGCAGGTATGTTGGCTCCTGTGCATTGAATAATCCAAGACCAGAATTCAGAACTTGAAGAGCAGATGCATATTCCTGAGGCTATCTTCCTTGATTTTTATGATTTTAAGTTGAATTGCTGGCCATGGAAACCCAATAATGCAAACTACATTCACAAGTAAGGACCAAAAACAGTCGTATTTGTTGGCCTTGGATTCCAGATCTGTGGTGAGCAGGATTTGCATTTTATCTTGACAAGATAAGAGAAGTCTGAACTAGTTATGGAGCAAATAGAGAACTACCATCTCCCTTCTCCTGGATGTGGCTCAGGGATGCTGCAGAAAAGCCAACATCCTCCTAGAAGCAGCTTCTGAGGTGCTCATTGCTCTCACAGGTGTCCAGTTATCTGCACTGTAGAGGATGAAAACAATTATCTTAGCCTTCAGAATGTTAAGAGCAGGTGCTACTGGTGCCTTGCCACCGAAAGGTCCAGAATAATAAACAGCTGCCTCAGATTTTGAGCAGCAACACCTCCTGACAAAGTGCCCTGCTAAGATATTTACTACAAAATGTAATCTTAGGTACCTGCATTAATCTACTTCCTGGACAGGGCTAATCCTTCCATTCATGTTTGGGTAAGAATCTTCCAGAGATGAAGATTTTTGTTTTGATTGGATCTTTTTACAAAATTGCTCTTTCTGAAAATAATTAAACCACAAAATCAGGTTCAGGTGAAGTCATTCCTTTTCCATGAAGGCGAGTTAGCTCCCCAGGACAGATGGAAGCACGCCTTCCTGTTTGTCCTGGCAGAAAGGCAGAGCAAAAAGTCTGCAGAGTCAACACCCAAGTCTGTGGAGTTGTCACCTGAGGCAATACATGATCTCAAAACAAAAGTGGCTGATTTTGCCCTTTCGATGGGGTAAGCAGGGCCAGACTACCCCCAAAGGAGTTACACATTTGGTTGGAGTTCTGTGGGATCACTATCTCGTTCCGAATCTCTTGGGAGAAGGAGAAGGCAGGTAGAAACTCTGAGAAACACTTCTGAAAAGTCTTGAAACACAGGGAGGAATTTTTTTTCTATTTGTTTTGTCTTATAATAACTCAGTGAAGTTTATCCAATCTGTGGAGAAATGGAGTGGGGGAGGCACAATATCTAAATTCAGAAAGCCTGGATTCTAGTTCAAACTCTGTTGATTATTAGTTGTGTGACCTCAGATAAATACTTCACTTCCCCTAGCCTTAGTCTGCTTATTCATAAAATAGCAAGATATTTGTAAAATGCCTGCTATGGGGTTACATTATCAAATGAGCTAAAGTTTATGAAAGCACTTTGTAAACTCTAATAGACGTGTATACAAATATAAATTTTATGTATATACAAATATAACTACATTTGGGAAGCCAGAGGGATCTCACACAGCCACATACACACCTGAGTGATTCTGGAGCTGGTGCTCTGTTTGATCAAGGCCCAGCCAGGCCACATACTGACCCTCAAGTGGGCATGAGTGGTCATTCCTGCCTCATGACCCTCATGGAGCCTGGGGAAGGCTTCTCTCTCAAAGAGAAATACTGGATCCAGGCAACGGATGGTTTTGTCCTTCTTTATGGTAGATGTTGTCCCCTATGTGATGTTGTGCCCTATGTGCAAAGAAGAATGCCATTTTCTCTCCCAGTCACTCAATTTTCCCATTGACAACATATAGGTTTTTGACCAGATACTCTGTGATCATAAAATCTGTGATCTACTCTAGACAGTTATAATCCCTGCCTTAACATGGTCAAGACATGAAACCTCTAGGTAGACCTGGCATTCCTACTCTAAAGAGAAATCTTCTAAAATAAAACCCCTGCTACTGGTGGTTTCCAGGAAATCTTGGCTGCCATCATGGAATGGTGGCATTCCAGGACCAGGTCAGGTGAGTGACTGAGGCTGGGGTTCAAAACAATCTGCCTCAGGCAGAAAAGAGCCCCAGACCTCATCTGACTTCTACGGACAAACTCAGAACATGCCCAGGTCTTTTATTTCACCATTGCACCATGCACAGTGCCTCCTCCAGGCTGAGGTTTAGAAGTCTCAGTCAGAGGGCCAGCCTTCTTCAGTAGCTTACAGTTTCCTTCTCCTTCTTATTGAAGGGGTTATAGGGCTTTACAGTCGTGACCATTCGAGACAATGGTGCCTGGTGACGGAAGAGGTCAACTTCCATTTCTTTTCGTAAGACACTGTAACAGAGTGGAGGGGGAAAAAGGACACATAAAATAAGGATAAACACATAACCTCATTTATTTTCCAACTAATGATACACATGTACAGGAGACAGAAAGGGAGGGAGGGAGGGGGAACCCAGAAAGAGAGACTGAGAATGATTAATTGTGTGAATTGTTTCATTTATTTGCATTCAGGCTCATTTATCGCATTATGTACATTATATTGACATAAATTTCATTGATTGAAAATCTACTCTGTGCCTATAATTACAGTAGGTGCTAAGAAGACAGAAAATACAGCTGAAAAGACTTGAGGCTGTAGAGAGGCAGCTGAATAACCAAATGGTTACCACCCAAAGTCTCTGTGTGGCGGGGCCCGGACATGAAGGAGCACAGAGGCAGAGTCATCTCTCTGGGCTGGGGAAGGACATCTGCCCAGAGCCTGTGTCAGGGAGGAGTTAGGGGTATAATGGTGAAAGCAAGATGGCGCAGGCAAAGGGAGGGGTGCAGGGAGACATAGAGGTGGGAGGGCACCAGGCGTGTTGGGGGAGCCCTGACAGGGAGAGTGCAAGAAGGGTGGGACTGGGACAGGCCATGTGCAGGGCTGAGAGCAGATTTTGCCCCACTAGTAGGGTTAAGCTGACTGCTCTCACAGGATGCCCCTAACCTGATGTGTCTTGGTTTGCTCATTTATCCAGTGGGAATAATATCCTACCAAGTTTTTTGTGAGAAATAAAAGAAAGAAAATAACCATGAAAGTGTAGAACACTATGCAAATAATGCTTTCCCAGCTGCATCTATGTCCAGAGGTGGCATCCCAGCATGGACACACGTCATGCCAACTGTGTTGAACAACCGCAGACAGCCTGTAGCAATTTTACCGTGAATTTTGAATCACACACACACAATGCGATGTTCATATGTGGCAGAAGTGACAGAGCACACAGCAAGTGAATCTAAAGTGGCTTTGTTTTCATGCTATGATTATCATGAAGTCATAATTTTTTTATTATGTTGTGGGAAACAGTCATTGAAGTGAGAACTCAAGTGAAGGTTGCATTCTGGTGTGGGGGAATGCGCAAGAAACACTGGACTGTAATGGAAAACAGGAGTCATGAGAAGCACTTGTGCTTGCATTCCCTCACTCATGAATTTGTAGATTCACAACATCCCTTCTGATCTACCTCCTGCACTCCCCATCTCCTCACTTCAAATCCCTTCCAATAATCCCTTTCCTCACTAGTCTGCATCTCAACTCAATATCAGTCCTAAGGCACTGCTGGTGTCCTGTACACCTCGCTCAAAATGTGTTATGGATACCACATGGCCCTCAGACCCTTGGCACTGACATCCAAGGCCTGAACAACTTGACCTCAGACCACCACTGCAGCCTATCAACCACCAAGATCTGTGGCAAGTGCACTGTTCCCACTCTCACTTCGCATGAAGAGGATTCAACAGTCCCTTCTCTCCTGGTGGCCAGATCAGTGCAGGATCTGGCAGGCAGGAACCTCTCATTTCAACTGGTGGCATCAGAATTTAGACTGCTGGGGGTTGAAGAGAGAGAGGGCTGGAAGGACACCAAGAGTGGTTGTTTCCTTTTGAAAGAAGCTTAGAAGCGAAAAGAAAGAGAGGAGAGAAACCAGAGGGCAGCTCAGAGGCAAACACATTTGCTTTCTACATAGGGAGGCCCGCAGGCGTCTTCACATGCAAGCAGGCAGGTAGCGGGAGCTCAGAGGGAAGGATGAAACTTTTAGAACTTTTTAGAATCTTTTAGAAGAGTGAGAACTTACCTTTCCTGGAGAAAGGAAACAGAAGCAGCAGTGGAAGTGGGGATTCTGATGGGGAGCTGGGGGATGAAGGAGAGGGGGCCCTGGAGTACTTGGCTGGTCTGTCTGGTAAGCACAGTGAGAGGGACCTGGGGGAGGGAGTCGGGCTGCAGGCAGAGAGAAGTGTGAATGTGGCCACCACGGGGAATGTACAGGCTCTTAATAGAAGAGGGATGTATCACACAGAAGCAGTGATGGTGAATATCAGAGCCTGAGATCCAGGAGTGCCCAGGGCATGCCAGTGTGAAGATGGCTTCTTAGAAACAACAGGAAAAATTGCATCAGATCAGACAGACATGATCAGGAGGAAGTTAGATCACTAAGTTCTCATGATACTCGTTAGAGAAAGACCTAGACTCCCACTTTCACTGGAAATATTTAGTAAAAAAACATTAAATATAGTCTCACAAAAAATCAGAGGCTCTGCTTCATGATGGTGCCCCCGATCGCTGGCCTTCCTGCTGCAGGGTGCCGTCCTTCTGTGAGCAGAGTGCTGTTTAAAATCTCAACGCCTCACTGTGCTTTCTCACTGCAGGGCCTCACTGCCCCTCAGATCCCATTGTTAGGGGTGAACGGAGGGGTGGAGATCTGGGCACCCGGCCCAACACAAGTCTATCCCTTATTTGTGGGTGACACTTTCCTGCCACTGTCTGTTTTTCCAGAGCCTATGTGCCCCTTGAGAATAAGAACCCCAGAGAAGCTACCTCAGAGGTTTCTCAGTCCCCACTCTGGGACAGCAGAAGATAGCTGTGTGTGCAGTGTGTGTGAGTAAGTGTGAGGGCTGCCCAGGAGTCGATAGTGGGCATGAATCTGGACCTCAGCATGTGGCCAAAAGATTCAAGTTCTTTTCTCAGGTAGTAACAGTAGTAACAGCAATCACAGCAGTAACAGTAGTAATAGTAGCAGTAACAGTGGAGGATAGTTTTCCACTTAGAAATAAAGATGTCTCTGAGCAGCATTGGGAGTATTGGATAGCTAGATCACCCGGCTGTGGAAGACTGATGGACTAACAGGATGTCACGGATGAGGTCTGGGATCCTCGGGGTGAGAAGATGGATTGTGAATGAAAAAGCCGAGGGATCAGAAATGTCTGCATTTGCCCTGAGAAAACATCTTTGAGTTGGGGCTTCTCCTCAATCATTAACCATCCAGACACAGTATTATCCTACCTCTTTCTAGACAGTAAGTCTAAACAACAGATAGAAGGATGCATTTAATTTTGACATTGTTTCTTTAGGTCCTTCATATGAAATAAAATACATAAATTGTCTAAATGTCTACCAGTGCCGCCTTTGCAAATGGATTTGTGACATTTGAAAATGTGTCTTGAGAGAAAACTGATTGAACGCAAAATATTGGCTTAGAAAGCCAATGACCTCCTTTTAAAATGTTTCTCATCAGATGGCCTAGAGATTCTAGACATTTCTCAAACCCAAAACTTAGATCAGCTGACGAAGCCCTCTGTCAGCAGGCGCCGTCCCTCTCCCTTTGTCATGGCCCGTGGAACTAGGCGTGTGGAATGATTCAGGGTTCTCTGTTCACTGCGGCCTTCCCCCGAGACTCCATGATCGCGTGATGAGGGGCTTCTTGCTGTGGGCTTCCTGCCCACACGCAGCCCCGCCCTCAAATATCTATGACACCAAGTCCCACTCCTCCAGGGGTCACCACATGAACCACTTCCTCTGCAAAGTCTCCTTTAGTGCCCCGACACAGATGCCCTGGTGTCTTGTGTATGCCTCGGTTTCCTTATCTGAAAATGGAAAAGCAAGAGTACCCTCCTCACAGGGTTACTGGGTTGGTGAAACGGGTTAGTGCATACAAAGTTCTTCCAGGGCCTGGCGTACAGGAAGCACTTGGCCATGTCAGCAACCGTTATCACGCTGACGCTTGTCATCCTCTACTATAGTTGTTTATTTCTTGCTCACTGCTAGACTGCGAGCCTCTTGAAAACTGGGTCTAAATCTTATGAATTCCTGGAGCACAGTAAACATTTGTTGACCCAATGAAAGAACAACAAACGTGTGAATGAAAGAGAGAAAGAACAGCTATGTGAACAGCAAACCATGGCCCGAGGATCCCTTCACAGTCGCTGCCTTTTGGAATGTTTAAGTCCTTTGGGGCAGGAGCGGGGACTCCATCTGAAGGTCACCTCCTCCAAAAGCCCTCCCTGACTATCTAGCTACAGCAGTGCCCTGCCCAGGCACTCTGTACCACATCACCTTGCCTGTTCTTCACAGTGCCTATTATTCTCCAAAATCATTTTATTTCTTCTTTGCTGTTTGTCTTTCCCACCAGAATGTAAGCTCCTAAGAGCCGGGATCTTCTCTGTTCAGCTCTGTGTACTCAGTGCCTTGAACAGTGCCTGGCCTGGTGTGGATGCTCAATAAATGTTTGATAAACGAACGGATTCTCTACCGAAGGAGAAAGGCACCATTTTGGGGAGCACTGCCCTCTCTCTTCCCAGACACACACCAACCTACCAAGATAGTTTATCTATTTGCACGGGGCCAGCATCTGGACCTGGTTAACACTGTATTTGCATTTTCAAAACTGTGTCATCTTATTTGCAAGGCCAGGACTTCTATCAAATGCTTTCAAATTTGAGTTATAATGAGCAATAATGTGCTGCTTCTCACTAGCAGCTTCAAATAATGGAGGCTGCAATAACCTTCCACCTAATAGCTCCTGTTTTCAATTTACAAAATGGTGTTTAAAAATATATATGACTTTCAACAGAATGTTGTCTTTTGTGAAAAATAAGGTGATTGTTCATAAGAAGTAAACGCATGTCTCATGTAGTATGTTCCACACATCCACACATGTTCTGATGACAATACAGAAGGCTGACATATGTGCAAAGCTGTGAGTCCAAGAGGCAAAGATGCTGCTCACCTCCTGTGCTTTAAATATCTTCATATGCTCCTTTTAGCAACATCAGTGGGAAAATGAACTCTTCTGTCTTTTTGGACTTGACACCCATTTTTTTAAACAATATAAATTTACTCCTAATATTTAATCATTCTTTAATGGAATAACCATAATTAGGATCCCCCCCCCCCCCAACACTAATATCTGAGCATGTTGAGTAATAGGATTCATACTTACTGGTGCACTTCTGAATCTGGCGATGGGGTTGTTGATGGAATCTCAGAATTTGCTGGGTGGGTGGCTGTGAAATGAACCTTACCAGTGTATCCTGGAATATTTGTAGAGCTAAAGGAAAGAGGGAGAAGAAAGGAAATGAAAACACCGATTTGTGAAAGAGCACCCGAATATGAAAATATAAAGGATGTTGCAGTCTAATGGTTTTGTCCTGCATGAGGTCTGGAAACCGGGCTGCCAAACAAGAAGGGGTGCAGGCAGGAAGCACAGTGATGCAGAGAGGTGCAGATAACAGCTCTACTCAGGACTGAAGAAACTTATTTCAAGTGCATGTTTTCCTATTATTTGAATTTGCATGCCTTTTACATACACGATTCCCCGCTGAGCTCTGTTTCCTAATGAAGGCAGACACTGACTCTTTACAGAACCCTAGGCCTCTGTTCCACACATAACTGTGATACTGATTCCAATATTAGTGGACACACAACTGTGTTTTTTAAATAATATTTTTCTTGTTACCATTAATGTATTGTATTACTAATTTCACATAATTTCCTAAAATTGCACACATTTAAACAAGTATTGGCTTGTTTAGTTCAATTCCACTTACTTCTCTGCTTCTCTCATTCTATTCCCACCAATGAGAGAGGAAAAAAGAAAAACACAAGAATGAGGAGGAGAGTTTTTCCATGTGGATATGAAATCCCTCTCTCGGCAAACAAAAATTCAAAAGAAATATTTTGATTGGTAGTTCAGAGGAGTGTGAAGAGTAACTACTATTTTTGCTATTTTCATAGTATACAAATGCTTTGCATGGATTATTTCCTGTGGGAGAGGTGAGGCTGGACCAGGGTCAGTCCTGTGTGCTGCTTAGGACATGTGGCCTTAACCTAAAGAGCTTGAGAAAATATAAGATTTAAACTTTATTTCAAAGATAAAGAATATACTATATGCAAATCATGAGGCCCACTCAACAAATACATCATCTTTGTGGAATTCAGCTCTTAGGATCCCTTCAGTGCCACAGCCTCAGCTTATTGTGCCTGCTTTGGTGGGAGGAAGAGAAACAATGCCATCATTACGTGCCCGTAGCAAGGAAAAGGTCAGACGTCAGTTTGCTACTTTCACTCACTCAGTGGTTGGCGCTTCCATCCCTGGGCCTTTCTCTGAGGGCATGACATCCCTTTGGCATGGTTCCTTATTCTAGTTGATGCACAGACCAAATGCAACATGGCAGTAACATCCACACCCTTGTCAAAGGTGAAGGAATGATTCCTCTGTGGATCTCTTGGTTATATCCATGTCCTTTCCACACAGCCAACAAGCCAAAGAAAACCTCCAGGAACCATTTACCTTAGGAGTAAGTTTTGAAATGTGGAGCTCCAGGGAGGTTGCTCCTTACAGTGTCAGGTGATGAGGCAGACAGAAGAGAAAGGTAGTGTGTGCTCAAGGGTTAGGACTCAACTTTGGACCCCAGGACTCTGCTCATCAGCCCTCAAATCTGGATGGTTGACGTAATCTCTCAGAGCCTTATTGCTTCAGCTATGAAAGGGGGTCTTAATACTAACCTCAAGGACATGCTTGAGAGTAAAGTGCAATTCTGCCTGTGAAAATGTCTCGTGGAAAAAAGGTAGTGGTTCGTATTGTAACCAGTTGGTGTCCTTCCATGCACTGATTATGTGTTGGTATCAGAATGTTAGAGAACAAAGTATGTATCAGGCAGGAATTGCACTAATAAACTTCATACGTCTCTTCCCAGTGCATCATTCTATGACTCTATAGGTGATGACTTCACGGCTGGCAGGCAATAAAATCAGGGTCACCTGACGCTAACAAAGTGAAGGGAGATTACATCAAGGGCAACAGCAGAACAAATAGTACAAGTTAACGGATCTCGTGAGACTAGGAAAATGAGGCAGCTAAACAGTAGGGGAAGCCCACCACACCGGGAGCGGGCCTCTCTTACCAGCCTGACTCAACCCCTGAACCAACTCTGAGACTTTACTCAAGTGAGGAAAGCCCTCTGGGCCTCAGTTCAGTCAAGTGTAGCAGGGAGAGAACACCACCACCCTCGCAGGGGCCCTCCCGGGGTTAAGCGAATGTGAAAGCAGCCAGCAAATCTTTAGCACTGAGTAGGAGCTCAATTAATTTTAGTTGAAATGCGAGATTTTACAAAATAGGAGCCCAGTAGGTGGAGAATGCAAAGTTTTTCGAGCACGGGTGGCTGTAAAGATAAGACAGTGCTTTCCAAAGTTGTTGCCTACTGAAAATTCATGGGGATTTTTAAAAGGTACCCAAGCCTGACTCCTACCCCCAGATATTCTGATTTAATTGGTCAGCAGTGTGACCTGGGAACTGGGGTTTTCAAAGCCCTCCAGGTAATTCTAGTGTGCCACAAAGTTTGGAAGTCTCTGTCTTAGAGATCCATTTTCAGGTTTGTTGGAGGGACCTGGGTGAGTAAACTAGTGTTGCCAAATTCCAGGCAGTGCCATTTAGGATTTCTTGGAATTTTCTTGAAGGAGTGTAGCCGTATGTCAGTGAGGTAACAAAAAATGGGGCAAAATTATTCATGTGTATGTCTCTCCCCTAAACATTCACTGAAGCTTCCATGCATGTTACAAAGGAAATCCCCTTCCTCTGTGTGAGAGGTTTTTTCCACTGCCCCTAAAACACCTGCAGAATTAAAATGCCTCTAAAGTCATAGCCTTCCATTAGAGCAGTTAAGAAGTCAAAGATGGAAGCAAGCAATTTGTCAATCACAAGAAAGGCTGGATATGAAACATCATACAGCTATACGTGCCTTGTAGCATAGAGGTAATGGATGTTAAATGGTATTATTCATTACATTATAATAACGATGTTATATTGTATTACATCCTATCTAATAATAACAAACCATGAACAAGTACTGAATTAAAGATAAGATGCTTATGCTTGAGAATTCAGTTGCATAATAAACTGCCAACTATTTGAAAATGAAAGTCCTCGCCCAGGCTGCTTCTAAATCCATTCCATTTAGCCCTTTTGCAGGGGTATCACAAGCGGAGCTTTTCCATCTTAAGCGCAACAAGTTGGCCTTACATGAAGAAAGTAGTCTGTGGGGGGCAGCCTACAGACCTGCGGCTGAAAGCGGACATTATCTTTCAGATGGGGAAACAAAGGTATTGAAGATACTGAAACGGACAGACTTTAAAATAGATTTCAGATTAGTTGCATGTTCAAAGGCGACCTCCCTCATTTGAGGAGGGCAGACACAGGCAGGAGCCCATTTAAAAATGAGAGACGTTTTGATTTTTGTCTTTGCTCCATAGCGTCTAGTCCTTTGAACACCTTCTTTTCTAACCTGACTCCCAAAATAAGCCTGGTTTTGATCACTAATGGGTAAAGTTGAATAAATTATTGCCTAAGTTTACAACTAATTGGTTTTGTTCAACAAAGCATAATAAAATAGAAATTAAATAACTTTAGAAAATAGAAAGTTTAGTAAATCAGTTAGCAAAAGGGAGCACAGATGGTGTGTAATTAAAAGCTGAATAGAAAATAAAGAAAAAGTGGAAAAAGCTATGTTATAGGTAGAGTATATGTAATGTGTACGTGGATTAGAACTTCACTGTGCACATAGCCTCTCTCTCTGTACTATGGGCTACATCCCGGGCACCCTTTTATTTGCTTGCATGAATTGACTTATCTAATTCTCGCAATAACCTGTGTCATAGGTCTTATTATCATGCCCATTTTATAGGCGCAAGAACTGAGGCAGAGACAGTCTA
Organism: Equus quagga; assembly: GCF_021613505.1. NCBI lineage: Eukaryota > Metazoa > Chordata > Mammalia > Perissodactyla > Equidae > Equus > Equus quagga. The sequence goes on along the minus strand of NC_060274.1, from coordinate 45,678,505 downwards.
CATAACATGCCCAAAGCCAACCAAGCTGGCAAGTGGCAGAACTGACCCCAACTCAGAAGGCCTGGATGGGAAATGCCCCTTGTGCGCACACACTCAGGGCTTCCAGCCTAGCCAGGAGAGATTTGCTAGGTCAGAGCAGACAGCATTTATTCAGAGTGTGGGTATAAGTGCCGGTTCAAGTCAATTTGACCATCTTTTATTGAGAGCTATGCTGTGGGAGGTACAGATTTAGGCAGAAATCAAGCAGGCCTGGCTCCTGACAGCTTTCACATTAATAAGCAACTTCAGAGAAAATGTACGTCTAGAAGTTTAAAGAACCCAAATGGGGCAAACACCATCAATGCAAAGTAAGAGAGGGAGCGTGTAAGAGGAGTACAGAAAGAGGTGTGGGGTCACAGTGTCAGAGCAGCTGGCATTTAACTCTAGGGCTGCCCCTAACAGCCAAGTGACCTTAAACGCAGAATTGAAGTTTCTGAGCCACACTCTGCCCACAGTCAGAGGGACTGTAGCTCCCTTGCAAAGGGCTAGGGGCAATGTTACCTGGGTACAGTGCTGGCATAGTGCAGGTGCGGTGGGAGGGGAAGCAGGACTGGGAGGGTGGGAAGAAAGCAGAGGGAGATGCAGCAGAGGGGCAAGGCTGGGCCTTCTGGGGTGACTGAGAGAAGAGGTCATACAGGAAGCTCTGAGGGTGGGGCGCTGCTGGGAGGGAAAGCACGGAAGGCTGGTGAGCTTTGATTTGTTTGCTTTAATGTTCAATGAGAAATCCAAGTAAGATCAGAATCATTCTTGTCACTGGACTGTGTTTCTCTGAGTGTGATAAGATGCTGTAGCCCCCAGATTTGTTCAGGAATTATAGCTTTAATATTATCATCATCATCTAGTGGATAGATTTTCTCTTCCTGTGTTAGAAACTTCACCTCTTCCATTTAGAAGGGGATATAGAAATAACCCAAAGCCTTCATATTAGAGTGGGGCTGAAGCCCCAGGAAGCACTTAGCCACCAGAGGCAGAGGGCATGTCCCTGTGGGTTCAGGGCGAGTTTGCCTGGGGATTAGGAGACTGCTCTCTTAGCCACTCACGAAATGAGTGATCTGGGGCTCTTTATATCATTTGCTCTGCCCTCAGCCTCCTCATCTGTAAAATGGGGATGGAACCTGTTCCCGCACCTCTGGCCTCATTGCACTATTTTGAAAAACAAATGAGAGAGTAGATGTGAAAGTTCTCTGAAAAGGCAGAAGTGTCAGGCTAATGTAAGGAACTGCTATTCATAGCCTCATTCTTTAATCTGGGCTGTGGTAAGATTTTTTTTTTTTAAGGTGCAACACACACTGGGGACTGGCAGGAAGGCCCCCCTCCCTCCATCTCAGATCTTGACCAGCATCCGCCTGGGGGTCCATTTTGGACAATCACTCATTCTCACAAGTGCTTCATCACAGAGGTGACTGAGTTAAAGTCACAGTAAATATGAAACCCTGTGAAGTACTGAAATAAAAGATGACAACCTAGTGGGAGACAGCACAGCGGAGGTGTCTGGCTGTTTGGGAAAACAGGCAAATGGTGTCTGGAAAGCACCAGGCTTGGGGTCAGAAGGCTCGGGCTCTCGGCCAGCTTCCACTTCAGTCTGCCCTGTCGCTCTGCGTGTGCCTCTCCTTCTCCGAGCCTCAGTTTCCTCGTTGGTAAAACAAGGAGCTGGACCAGGTGAGATGCACACACATAAGATCTCACAAAGTTCCAACAGTTAGTTCATCACAAAGGAAAACGCTCTTCCAGCAGCTCACTCCATTTTCTTAGGAAAGGGCAGGATTGTATGCTTTCAGACCCTGCTTTGCACAGATCTGCCGTTACATCTCATTCCATAGCCAGATGCTTTGCACAGATGACTCACGAATGCAAAGCATTTGAAACTACGTGGAAATACAAAATAATTACTAAGAGAACACAAACTTCTCTTCAACCTTGTTCATTAAACTCTTGCAAAGATTATGGCTCCTATATTCAAGAGAAGTATAGAAAATCAGATTTGGAAAGAAAAAGGGGGCATCTGTATATTAATTTTACCTTAACTTTTTGCTTGACACAGATTGTAAGTGAGAAGTGACTTTGTATCATTTTTTAAAAATTCCTAAGCAGTATCCTGATCCAGCTAACAATAAGTATTTGTTGAAGGTACAAACAAAAGCTGTTTAACTGTAGTTCAAGGATTCCTGTTGAACGCAATGGGTACTCCTCCTGGTAGGAACTAGTAGACTAGTTCCTAAACTAGTCACGTTAGAAGTTAGGAACTGCAGTGGAAACGGCATTAATATTTTGAGTTCCTTAACTTTAAATATTTTTTAGCAACTGGACTAGCCTACCAACTTAGAAAATATTTTAATTTTAATGACAAAACTTGTACAAGAATTCTGTTTTTAGGGATTTGTTCTACAGAAATGCATGTATAACTATGCAAAGATATATGTAGAGATTTTTTATTGCAGTATTGTTTACGACAGAAAAAAAATGTAGTAATTACTTGGCCTATGTAAACTATAATATAGCCTTGTAGTGGAATATCATGCAGCCATTAAAATATTTTAATAGCCCTACATAGTGTCAGGAAAAATGTCTATTGCATTTTTAACCTTACACACACACCACCCCCCATATATGCATGCACGCGTAACAGTATACATGTACCTATACATTGCAGACATTCACGTGTGCTTGGAGAAAAAGACTAAAAAATAGATATTGGGATTGAAAATGGAAGAGATATTTTACTTTTTACACTTCAGAAATATTTGAATTATTTTCACAATGGGAAAAAAAGATGTTTGCTGAGCTTTAATGCTAGCGTTGAAGGTGAGCACAGGCATTGAGCACATACAGTGGTTCCACTGTAAACTTATACAAAAGTTCTAGAAAATGATTTAGCAATATGCACAAGAACATTTATATATTTTGACCCCATAATCCATTTGCAGGAATCTCCTTTAAGTAAATAATTCCAAATGATGAAAAACATTCATATAAAAAGTGTTTGATAGCATTATTTACCATAACAAAAAAATGGAAAGAATCTACATGGATAATCTAAATGAACTAGTCAATGACAGCACATCTACAAAAATAAAAATTATGATGAGTTTATGATAACATGTACCCATGATGATGTTGTAATATTCAGGTGGTAAAAATTATTTATGTGATACGAGCATAGTGATATAAATATACAAAAGCAACACTAAAAATGTATATAACAGATGGGAAGGTGCCAAAATCTTAATGATAGTTATGTTTTTGTGGGAGAGTTTGGTTATGTTCTTATTGTGATTAATTTTTCTGTACTTTTTTCTATAGTAATCAGATTCATTTCTACAATTAAAAAAAACCCCTATTCTTTAGACTCTTAGTACAATCACTACCAATATAAAAAATACTGGGCGTGTCAGATGACTTGGTGACCAGAAAACAAAACCAATTAATGAGGGAAATTTGAAAAACATTCACCTTTTTAGGGAAATTGTGATTCCAACAACGGAACTGTCTGAACTCAAGAGTCAGTGGCCTTGACTCTGTCTGAAATATGGCTTCTTATTGAAGGGGCAGGAACAGTACGGCTCCCCAGCATGATTAAGTATCATGAATTATGAGAAGAACCCTCAAACAATGTCATATAGATATTTCTTTTTAAGAAAGTTTAAGATGAGAAACTAAAAGAAGAGCTGTATTTGCTTTAGAATATGACGATACTCTATTCCCTACTTAGCACAAAGGTAGTAAGTTTAAGTGTTTCTGGCTTTTGGACTTTATGCAAATAACATCATATTGTATTGCTTTTTAGTTCAATGAAGTGTAGAAATGACATAATATTTTGTTTCGAGATTTAAGTATATGTAATAAAACTATAAAGCAAAGCAAGCAAAGGACAGGTACAAAGTCTGAAGGTGATGACCTCTGGCTTGGGGAGGGGAATCCAAGGATGAGGCTGGGAGGAGCTCACAGGTGGCTTAAGAGTTAATTTTAGTAAATATTGTTTTTTTAGCTTGGCAGGGGACACACAGGCATTTATTCATTATTTTACTTTATGTGTTGCGTATGACTACATCTTTCTCATAATAAAAGTGGGAGGCATTTCTTTGTGTTAGAAGTTTAAGATTATACTAAAAATTGAAACCTAATCAAAAGGAGAAACTTTGCAGCCTTGGAGGCCCCCTAGTGCCCAAATCGGATAAGTACGTCTTCAATTTTTATGCGCTATCCCTTCATAATATGACTTCCTTAAAAACAGAAACTCTCAGCAAGATGAGGTAGAAAGGCATGCTCTCAAAGTTGTTAAAGTTGAATGGTATGTTTTACATCAAACTTTAAAAGTACTGCCAGACTGCTCTTCACTCTCTTTGAAGAATGACCTGAAGAATATGTTTCAATTCTTTAGCAAGAATGTTTTATAAAACATTTCAAAATTCAAACTCACATTTCAAGGGAGAAACAGCATTAAATTTTTATGTCTGCAGAATATTTTTTAAGTGATTTTCTCCCTAAGATTTTTCTTTGAAATTTTCAGAATAACTACATTTAATAGCAATAATTTCCTTGCAGAATTTATGGAAGAATCACACCAACTGATCCTTCCTCAAGGCTCAGCTCAAAGGGCCTCACCTCCAAGGCCTGGGGGTGAAAGTGCTCTTCAGAAACACTAAGCTCACTCTGCAGGAGCCTGGCCTCAGCCTGCTGTTTCTTACACCTGTTTGTGTCCAGAGCTTACTGGCCCTTCAGAATTTTAAGTAACGTGAAGGCAAAGTCTTTGTCTGTCCTATCTTTATATTACCACAGTTGTTAGCACAGACCTTGGACCATTTTAGGTACTCTTTTATCTTTTCTTTTAGTTGAATTAGACATTTAAGTGGAATAAGTTACATAACTATATTTTAAAACCAAAGCTAGTTTTGATGCATATTTTATAGCTTGGCCTAGTAGTCGAAAGAATTAGATAGTATAAATAGATAACATAAGAAAATTCAAAATATTGTAGAACATAGTATTGCATTTAACCAATAACAGAATAGGTCTGAGAACAGCTAATGTGAAATTTAACTTGTTTGTCTCATGTTTTAAAAAAATAGAAATCAATTAACATTTAAACTACTGTCCTGATTCATACTATGGCCTTGCATGAAATCTTCTGCAAGTTTGTCAGTCATTACAGAAAGTGATGGTATCACATCCATGATGTTTACCATCTCAGTGACATAAGGAAAAGAGCATAGGACTTCAACTTCCAGCAGTGTGTCCTGTGAATCATAGGGGAGTAATTTCTGAGCCTCAGTATTCCCATTGGTAAAAGCAAATGCAGGCACACCTCATAAATATTGTGGGTTTGGTTACAGACCACTGCAATAAAGCAAATATCAGAATAAAGTGAGTCACAATTTTTTTTGTTTCCCAGTGCATATACAACTTACGTTTACATTATACTGTAGTCTATTAAGTGTACAATAGCATTATGTTAAAAAATGTACATAGCTTGCATAAACACACTTTATTACTAAAAAGTGCTAACCATCATCTGAGCCTTCAGCGAGTCATAGTCTTTTTGCTGGTGGAGGGTCTTGCTTCAATGTTGATGGCTGCTGACTGATCAGGGTGGTGGTTGCTAAAGTTTGGGGTGGCTGCAGCCATTTCTTAAAATAAGACAACAATGAAGTTTGCTGCATCAATTGACTGTTCCTCTCACGAACAATTTTCCTGTAGCACACAATGCTGTTTGAAAACATTTGATCCACAGTAGAATTTTCAAAATTGGATTCAATCCTTTCAAACTCTACTTCTGCTTTATCAACTAAGTTTATGCCATATTCTAAATCCTTTGTTGGCTTTCAACATTCTTCACAGCATCTTCACTAGGAGTAGATTCTGTCCCAAGAAACCACTTTCTTTGCTCATCCATAAGAAGCAACTCCTCATCTGTTCAAGTTTGATCATGAGATTGCAGTAATTCAGTCCCATCTTCAGGCTCCACTTCTAATTCTAGTTCTCTTGCTATTTCCACCACATCTGCAGTTACTTCCTCCACTGAAGTCTTGAACCCCTCAAAGTCATCCGTGAGGATTGGAACCAACTTCTTTGAAAGTCCTATTAATGTTGATATTTTGACCTCTTCCCATGAACCATGAATGTTTTTAATGGCATCTAGAATGGTGAATCCTTTCCAGAAAGTTTTCAATTTACTTTGCCAAGATCCACCGGAGGAATCACTACCTATGGCAGCTATAGCATTATGAAATGTGTTTCTTAAATAATAAGACTTTAAAGTCGAAATTACTCCTTCATCCGTGGACTGCAGAATGGATGTTGTGTTAGCAGGCATGAAAACAACAGTAACCTCGTTGTACATCTCCTTCAGAGCTCTTGGGTGACCAGGTACATTGTCAATGAGCAGTAATATTTTGAAAAGAATCTTTTTTCCTGAGCTGTAGTTCTTAACTGTGGGCTTAAAATATTCAGTAAACCATCTTGAAAACACATGTGCTATCATCCAGGCTTTGTTTTCCATTTATAGAGCACAGGCAGAGTAGATTTAGCATAATTCTTAAGGGCCCTGGGATTTTTGGAGCGGTAAATGAGAGTTGGCTTCAATTTCAAGTTTCTAGCTGCTTTAGCCCCTAACAAGAGAGGCTGTCCTTTGAAGCTTTGAAGCCAGGCATTGACTTTTCTTCTTTAGCTATGAAAGTTTTAGGTGGCATCTTCTTGCAATATAAGGCTATTTTATCTACACTGGAAATCTGTTGTTCAGTGCAGCCACTTTCATTAGTGATCTTAACCAGATCTTCTGGATAACTTGATACAGCTTCGATATCAGCACTTGCTGCTTCACCTTGCGCTTCTGTGTTATGAAGATGACTTCTTTCCTTAAACTTTATAAATCAACCTCTGCTGGCTTCGAAGATTTTTTCTGCAGTTTCCTCACCTCTCTCAGCCTTCAGAGAATTGAAGAGAGTTAGAGGTTTGCTCTGGATTAGGCTTTGGCTTAAGAGAATGCTGTGGCTGGTTTGATCCGCTATCTAGAACACTCAAACTTTCTCTGTATCAGCAATAAGCCTGTTTCTCTTTCTTATCATTCATGTGTTCCCTGGAGTAGCACTTTTAATTTCCTTTAAGAACTTTTCCTTTGCCTTCACAACCCGGCTAACTGTTTGGCATAAGAGGCCTATCTTTCAGCATATCTCAGCTTTCCACATATCTTCTTTGCTGAGCTTAATCATTTCTAGTTTTTGATTTACAGTGAGAGACGTGCAACTCTTCCTTTCACTTGAAAACTTAGAGATTATTGTAGGATTATTTATTTGTTTATTTTTTATTGAGGTAACATTGGTTTATAATAGACAGTATGTTCTGTGATACCAGTCTCAGCAATATCTTTCTGGATATATCTCCTCAGGCAAGGGAAATAAAAGAAAAAATAAACAAATAGGACTACATCAAACTGAAAAGCTTCTGCACAGCTAAGAAAAACATCAAGAAAATGAAAAGATAACTTACCGACTGGGAGATGTTTGCAAATCATATGTCTGATAAGAGGTTAACATCCAAAATACATAAAGAACTCATACAACTCAAGACTAAAACCACAAAAAACTAAATTAAAAAGTTGGCAGAGGATCTAAAGAGATATTTTTCCAAAGAAGATATGTGGATGGCCAACAGGCACGTGAAAAGATGCTCAACATCATTAACTACCAGGAAAATGCAAATCAAAACTACAATGAGATATCACCTCACCACCTAATAATAGAATGCCTATTATTAAAAAAAGAAAAAACAAAACAAGTGTTGGAGAGGATGTGGAGAAAAGGGAACCCTTAAACACTGCTGGTGGAAAATTAAATTGGTGTAGCCACTATGGAAAACAGTATGGAGTTTCCTCAAAAAATTAAAAATAGAAATACCATATGATCCAGTTATTCCACTGTCACATTATTAATTGGTCTAGTGGCAATATTGTTGCATCGCAGGGAATAGGGAGACCCAAGGAGAGGGAGAGAGACAGGGGAACAGCCAATTGGTAGAGCAGTTAGAATACACATAACATTTATTGATTAAGTTCGCCATCTTACATGGGCATGCTTCATGGTGCCCCAACACAATTACAGTAGTAGAATCAAAGACCACTGATCACAGATCACCATAACATATGTAATAATCAAAAAGTTTGAAATATTGCGAGAATTACCAAAATGTGACACAGAGACACTAAATGAGCAAATGCTGTTGGAAAAATGGCATCATTTTGCCCGACGCAGGGTTGCCACAAAACTTCAATTTGTAAAAAGCACAATATCTGTGAAACACAATAAAGTGAAGCAATAAAATGAAGCATACCTGTATATATATTAAATATATTGTACACATATACCTATTATATATGTAACATAGAATATTAAAATGTTACCTATATTGTGCATACATGTATAATATATAATATAATGTAATGTAATATAATATAATATAATATAATATAATATAATATAATATAATATAATACAAGGTGCCCAGGTTAGTCAGTGCCCAAAACTGTAATCTCCTTTGTGACAAATTACAGCTCTTTCAAGAAACAGATACCTTTCTTCTTAAGCTATGCTCAGTAGCAGGCCATTTTTTATTTGTCCATTTATAATAAAGCCGATCACCATGTTTCATCCTTAATAAAGTAAGAGGAATAATTATGAGTGGCACTCACCAACTTGTGTTTGTATAAAGAATTTTAGAGCTCCGCGGCTTGGCTAGAGATGTGATGGGGTTGTCAATGTCATCAGCGTTTGTAGACTGCACATAACCACTGTTAGGGTGAAAAGAAAAGATGACATGTGTTTATAAGAAACATAGAAGAAATAGATAAACAGTGTCCTAAATTCCAAAGGAAATCTTATTTGCCAAAGTAGATCAAAAACCGAAAATGCAAAAAGAAAAAAATCCACGATGATGGAAAAAGTTTGCTTTAAAAAAAATAAAGGAGACTTTCCCTTTTTCAGAGTAAGAGTTGCCAGGCTCTTGTCATCTCAAGTTTTGTCCAGAGTAAGAGTAACAACTGATTTGTGTTTTTGAGCAAGGAAATAGATTGTTTCTGCAACCCTGGTACAACTCCTTCACTGGAGACTGGAAGGAGGCCTGAGGCAAGACAGATACTGGTATCTGCCAGAGCTAAGAGGGCTCCCAAGGAAATGGAAACCTGGGCAGGTGTCCAGGAATCCTGGGCAACCAGCCATGTGCCTTTGGGGGCCTAAGACAAGACTGAGTTGGTATCAGTCAGAGAGTGTCCTTGAGGCACTTCCACTCGTAGAAAGACTTATCAACTCTATTGCAGAGAAGAAGAGGCAACACTAATGGGGGTGGAAGGATCCAGACCCCTTCATTTTCTTGGATTTACTTTGTTCCAAGGTACTATGATCTGAGTGTTCCCTAAAATTCGTATATTGAAATCCTAATGCCCAAAGGTGACGGTATTAGGAGGTGGGAGGTGATTAGGCCACGAGAGTGGAGCCATCATGAATGGAATTAGTGTTCTTCTAGAAGTGACCCCACAGAGCTCCCTTGCCCCTTCCACCATGTGAGGATACAACAAGAATTCTGTGATCCAGAAGAGGGCCCTCACCCGATCATGCTGGCAGCCAGATCTCAGACTTCTAGACTCCAGAACTATGAGAAATAAAGGTCTGTTGTTTATAAACCACCCAGTCTGTGGTATTTTGTTATAACAGCTTGAGCAGACTAAGACACAAGGTTATTCTTTGATCTAAAGCAGAAAAGACCCCAAAATGGTGGATGATGCACGTCCTTGCCTTCCATGGAAAGCCAGATTTAAATTTTAAAAAGTAAGAGGATACGTTTCCTGCACTCCAGTGTCAGTGAGCACATCATATCTTCTGCATCAAGTATAAAAGGCTTTCTGGTTGACTACACTCAATATTAGTAGCATCCAAGGTATTTTATTTCATAAAATAACCAATTTGGGAAAACAGAAGAATACCACTCCCCCTTTTTTCTTTTATCAAAATCTTCAACAAACCTTTGATGAAAATTCTAACATTAAACAGACACTGTGCTAGGAAACAGAAATCCGTTAGAAAGCATGAGTTGTCTTAAAAAAGTGAATTATAAACATGAGTGAGCTGAAAATAGCTACAATTTAGATCTAAATCTAGTAATTTTAAAACATTAAGAAACATTACTTACGTATAGAGAGGAATGTATTTGCTTCTAGAACTTGGACTCACACTTAGAAAAAGAGAAAATAGGAGTGATTGAGTTACTGACATTAACTTAATAAACATCAAATTATTATAGCATTTCTCTTGTTAAATAAAGGCAAAGTCTTCAGAGATATCTTATAGGAATTGGCTTGCACAAGTTTGTAATTTTAGACAGAAATGATTTAAAGATGTAGTTTTTTTGTTTGTTTGTTCTTTTGTTTTTTTTTTTTTTTGTAGGAAGATTAGCCCTCAGCTAACTACTGCCAGTCCTCCTCTTTTTGCTGAGGAAGCCTGGCTCTGAGCTAACATCCGTGCCCATCTTCCTCTAGTTTATACGTGGGATGCCTACCACAGCATGGCCGCCAAGCGGTGCCATGTCCGCACCCGGGATCCGAACCAGCGAACCCCGGGCCGCTGAGAAGCGGAACGTGCGAACTTAACCGCTGCGCCACCGGGCCGGCACCCTAAAGATGTAGTTTTAAGTGAAAATAAAAACAGAAAATATTGACTCCAAACTCTCATGGACACTTATGTCTTTGTTGATTCCCTTTTTTTCTGTGCCCATCTTCCTCTATTTTATATATGAGACGCCTGCCACAGCATGGCTTGATAAGCAATGCGTAAGTCTGCGCCCAAGATCGGAACCTACCGAAGTGGAGTGCGTGAACTTAACCATTGTGCCACCAAGCCCCCACTGTTGACTCTCTTTTGATCTAGCTCTATTTCAAAGCCTCTCCTCTTGGGTTTTTCTTTTGCCATATATTTCTTTAGTGATTAGACATGCAATATTTGGCAAAGTTGAACCTCTCATTTTCTTAGACACAGAATTTTCACATTTAAGTGGATCTTATTGACTATCCAATATAACTCTCCATGCTAGTAATGAAGCAGCTATGGCACAAATTTCAGTAACTTTCACAAGATCACAAGGATCTTAGAGTACATTTTCCTCTGCTTTAGCCCTAGAACCAGCCATTTCTCCAAGGATCTCAAAATTTCTTTTATTGTATAATGGGGTTTAAAAACCACCATTTAGGTGCTAGATGTGCTTGTGGCTGCTGGGGTGTCCCAGTTTCTAGTCCCTTTCCGTGGAAACAGCTAGGAATATATGGATGTGTATTAACTCATGTATACCCACATACCTCTATATATTGCTGTATGTACTATGTATTTATTAAAATATACATGAGTTCATGGATATCTCCTAATCTAATCCAGCACCACAGGGCTCATTATTAGCCTTTCTCTTTCACATAATTGTAATTTCCTTCTCTGACAGTATGAAATCTGCCTCCTATTATCTACCAAAGATTTACTTTTTGGTTCAAACCTACTATACATGTTATAAGTTTTGGAATTGCCAAGTCATTTCTCTGTGAGAAACACATTTACCAACTAGAGTATAGTGCTTATACATAGTTCTTTTTGTCTTTAGTCTTACAGTATTCAGTCAAAATACTGTTCCCAAATTTATTTAGGTCCAAATTTATTTAGGGCCACTCCTTTTTTCCCCAAATCCCCCTAAGTGTACTTGTCATTTATTTGTAACACAGATTCATTTGTCACAATCTGCATTCCATCCTGGACTCCCCCGTAATTCTGGTAGATTTTTATTTACTTATTTATTTTTTACTTTGCATTCAGTAAAGCTCATTCTTATTGGTTGACAAATGCAAAGAATCATGTGGTTACCACCACAGAACGATACAGAAGAGTTCCATCATTCTAAATATTCCATTCATAGACTCTGTATTTACCCCTTTCCTCCTCCCCAACTCTTGGCAGCTGTTGATCTATTCTCATCCCTATAGTTTTACGTTTTCCAGAATGTCATACAAATGGAATCAAACAATATGTGATCTTTTGGGTCTGGCTGCTTTCATTAAGAAAAATGCATTTAGGATTTACTCATATGTTATGTGTTGCATTTGCTCTTTTTCATTGCTGAGTAGTATTCCATTGCATGAGTGTACTCTCGTATGTTTATCTAATGTAAGTTTTTCCATTCATCTGTTGAAAGATATCTTGGTTGTTTCTAGGCTTTGGAGATTATGAATAAAGCTGTAATAACATTCACAGATAGGTTTTCTTGTGAACAACATTTGCATAGAGCAAAGCTCCAGGGTGAGCGGTACCCTCACAGATTCTAAGATGTGGCAGTACTGACTAAGACATATAGCTTTTAATTCATCAGATGATTTTTCATCAAAAAAATTAATGTAATGGATCTTTATATACTGGAATAAAAATTTTATCATCTAGGTGAGCTATTCACTATTTACTGCATGATATGTAAATAAAAATATGCTAATAAAGTTTTTTCATTAGCACTGACAATATTAGGAGTTAGTATCAATAATTTACATCTTTTTTTTACAGATACTTGAATGAGATTATGAACAATTTCAGTTTACTGCGTTTACAAGAATCTTATAGTTTTGAATGTTTTAATCTTTTACTTAAATTATTACCATTCAATTTATACATTGGAATCTATTATTTATATTGAGGCGTTTTACAAATTTGTCAAAACCATCTTTTAAACAGTTTTTATCAAAAATTTCACACGTTGTTTTTAGAATATGTCTCAATAAAATCTATTTACTGCCAAGACTCAATATTTTTCTCAATATTGTCACTGTTCCCAATTCCAGATCCAGCATTTAAACTTGATTATGATTCTGCATATTTTCACTTCATTATTCTTTTTTCTTCTAATAATAAAAAAATTCTTTTTTAAAGAGTAATTTCTGCTGGTTTTATTGAAGTAGTACAACTGTCAAAGATGTAAAAAATGTTGTCTTTGATACTATTTTTTCATAACTAAAATTTATCAAAAACTCTCAATAATTTTGCTGACTGTGGATAGAGGTGTCCTGCATTTTGTGTTGAAATTAATTGAGATTAGGTAAATATAAAATTAAATGTACAAGATTAGCCCTCCCATTGAGTTGATGATCAACCCAACCGTCACCAAACCAGATAATCAGATGAAACTCTAGAGAGCAAACAATGGAATAATTTCATTGTGAACAGCATGTGTCTTTCTTATGTATTATCTGTCTGTCTCATACTATTCTTCATAATTGGCTATAGTGTTTGTTGCGCGATATGCAGTTCTACTTAAAGTTCCATGTGATTCATTCTTCTATTTTCTATTCTATTTAATTTTTGCAAAATGCAGGTTGTGATTCACCACGAATGGGTTGCAACCCACAGGCAAATCACTCATTAAACTGCTTAGTAAAGTCTACTCTTTAAACTGGACTAGGATCATTGCTTAATCAAGTCGAGAAAATGGATCCCTAGCTCACACCATAAGTAAGAGTTGATTGTAAGTGGTTTAAGAGATAAATGTGAAAAGCAAAATTTTAAATATTTTAAGGACAAAGTAAGTAAAGAAGGAGAATATCTTTATTAATTCTGGATCTGGAAAGATTTGGTAAAAACTCCACAAAAATAGCAAGACATGAAGGAAAATATTGATTAATTCAGGTACATTAAATTCAAAACTTCAGTTCAGTAAAGTGTACTCTAAAATAGAAAGGTCAGAGACTAGAAGGAGATACATTGATACATATTATCAACAAAGGATTTTTACCCAGAGTAATAAACATAAGTTTCTATAATCAATAACTAAAAGAAAAACAACTTAAATGCAAAAAAGGCAAGATATATGAAAGGGCAAGTCACAGATGTGAAAACCCAAGTGAGTCATAGCTCACAAAATATGATTATTAGTGATCAGGTAGATGTAAGCTAAAATTATAGTAAAGTACAATTTCATACTAGTAAGATTGGAATTTTTTTAAAATTTGAAAATTCCAAATGCTGGCCACAATGTGCAGTAGTGGGAACTCAAGCACTGCTGATGGGAGAGTCCATTGGTATAACTCATTTGGAGAAGAATGTGCAACATTTAGACTATAAACTAGTGCACACCTCGATGCAGCAATTCTAGACATAAGTATAAATATATACTTTTATATATATAAATATAAATATATCTTTATTAAATATAAAATACATAATTATATTTATATAATATATAAATATATTTATACAATCTATAATTATATAATAAATATATAATATATAAATATATATATAATATATATGTAAACCCCAGAAACATTTTTATACTTGAGTACACGAGGGCATTGTTTCCAACTGCAATAAAAATGAGGAAAAATTAAATTATGTCATTGCATGAATAAATGGTGGTATGTCCATTCAATGGAAGACTATACAGCAGGGAAAATTAAAACCTAGAGATACAGATGCCAATAGGTATGAATCTCACAAGCACAACACTGAACAAAAATGTTAAGTTAAATAAATAAATGTATGATACCAGTTATATTGAGTTTATAAACATGCAACAGAATACCATGCCTTGGTTAAGAATAACACATATGTTTTTAGGGATTAAAGGGAGGCATGAAAGTGTGAAACATCAAATCTGGAATAATGGTGATCCATGAGGAAAGTGCATGTGCTTAGAGAGAAGTGCATAAGGGCTTCCATTGTGTTGGTAATGCTTTATTTCTAAAGTTGGGAAGTAGATACACAGATTATATCATATTCTTATTTGTACATTTTATATGTATGAAATATCTAAAAATAAATTTAAAAAACTGAGATATGACGACCTGGATTGTAGACTGTAGTAAAAACAAAAATAAAGAGACAAGATAGCAACATTTTTAAAGGCAGAAACACTAAGTTTTTAATGCTAAATGAACAAAATTACACAAATGGAAGGATTAGTAAGAAAGCCATAGCTTCTAGCATTAATAGAACACAAAATAACTATATGATGCAAAAGTTGATAGAAAATAATTGATAATACCTTGAACTCCATGAATTTTGCAACATTATAACTCTTCTTATCAAATTATTTATGAAGCAGTCCTTATTTTTAAATGGTTATGGCATATCTAACAGTCTAAATTTTAAGGAGGAGGGTTAAGAGGAAATGAGAAAATGGGCAACAGCGAGGAATTGAACTGGGATTTGAGTTCTCTTTCCAATCAGAGGGATGCAAGTCTAAGAGCCTCTGGAATGTTCTGAGAGGATATGCCCCTCACCCCTCTCTCCAACCCATGGGCTAGAGCATCAGATTCTTTTTTTATTTTTTTAAGATTGGCACCTGGGCTAACAACTGTTGCCAATCTTTTTTTTTGTTTTTCTGCTTTATCTCCCCAAACCCCCTCTGTACACAGTTGTATATATTAGTTGCAGGTCCTTCTAGTTGTGGGATGTGGGACGCCGCCTCAACGTAGCCTGACCAGTGGTGCCATGTCCGCGCCCAGGATCCGAACCCTGGGCTGCCGCAGTGGAGCACGCAAACTTAACCACAGAGCCGGCCCCTAGAGCATCAGATTCTTAATGGTAAATATGTGATAGTGAGAAAATCTGGTGATGAGAACATTAGGAGATAAAACTTACAAATTAACTGGCTTGATTGGTGCCAAGAAAGATCTTGTTTGAAATCTGTCCCAGAGTCCACCAACCATCTAAAATCATCATCAAAATGAATGACAGATATTTAATGAATGTCACTATAATTTCTAGTGTATAAGTTGCAATTACTGTATTTTATAGTGTATGAGCTCTAGTCCTCTTAATGGTCCTTTCTGCATCATAGGCAAGCCCCAGGATCCCAAAGAAAAGCGCTCCCCTGGCACCCTCAGCAATGCAGGGGTTTGCTCCAGAGCCACTCCTGGTCTCTGCTCTGCTCTCAGACCTTCAGTTTCAGTCTGTTTTCCATAGCTGGAATATGACCCATTACCCACTTCTGTCGAATTGAAGCCATTATGAAAGGCCTGATTTTGGTTTTCTTCCCAGAGACTGTGCTCACTTTGGGGTTATGGATGACTTTTATGATTATTATTTATGATTAAAGCGCTTTCAATTCATAAATGTATATATTTACTTATTCTCTGCATAATTTTTAACAATCAAATAAGTATTATTGTGACTTAAAGTTTTTGAGTTTAGTGCAGTAACGAATCCATTGTTGCCCAGGGATGTTCACTGACCTGAGTTATCGCTGGTGTTCTTTTGTATCTTTTCAGTGTAAAACACTGTGAGACAGGGTCAGCAGCTTTTTCCACTGTTGTTTCTTCTGGATCGAGTTTTGGTGGGAGCATGTTGTCCCAAGGAACAACTTCATAAGCTCTATGAAATTATTAAATAATGACATTTCATGAAAAATCCATATTCGATTAGTATAGTCCATAACATTATCCTATACTATGGTAGGCAGAATTCTAAGATACCTCCCAAGATTTCTGCCTCCTCCTGTACATACTATACTCATCCACCTCCCCTCAGGTGTGAGCAGAGCAAATGAATATGACAGGATATCACTCCAGTGACACTTTACGTGGTAACTTTATATGGCAAAAGGGATTGTGCACATGCAATTAAGGTCCCTAATCAGTTGAATTTGAATTAATCAAAAGGCAGATTATCATGAGTCTGACCTAACAGGTGAGCCCTCAAAAGAGACAAAAACAGCAGCAGATGCTCTTCAACTGTCCTTAAAGAAACAAATCGCATGAACCCTATAGCTGCAAGGAACTGAATTCTGCCAACAATACAAAGGATCTCAGAAGATGAGGACCCAGCCTCAGCTCACACCTTGATTCCAGCCTGAGAAACCTCGAGCATTGAATCCAGTTGGGACATGCCTGGACTTTTGAGCTACAGAACTGTGAGATAATAAACGGGTGTGCTTTAAAGCTGCTAAATTTGTGGTGATCTGTTACACAGTAGTAGAAGGCTAATGCATATACATACATACATCTTACAGCTTCCAAAAACATTCATTTGACCTTTGCAGCAAGGCAGGAAAACTATTAATTTACAAATAAATAAACTATGTTTTAGAGAATTGAATTTGTTTGCTTAAGGTCATTTAGCTACTGATGGTCGAGGTCAGGACTCAAATCTGTTATTTTGCCTCTGAAGAGTCAGCAACATTCCCATTGTTCCACACCAATGCACACAAATTATAAATATCTTGAGCATGGTACAAGGACTCCAGCTATCTTAGTAAATGCAATAAAAATTGTATATACACAAAGATTTGGATCTAAAGGTAACATCTTGTATTTGGAATTTTGGAACCTGCTGTTCTTTTTGACAGACATATATGGTAGGTGCAATGAAATAGACCCTAGCTTGATCCTGAATGAAAAACAAATAGCCCTCATTCCAGTGACTGTGTTCTGATAGATGGATAGATGGCCTGTGCTCCTGTGCCCAGATGCCAGATTCCGCTCCTGCCCTGTCTAAGCTTGGTGTTAAGGTTGGTCTTTCCATTCTGTGAGTTAATCCTATCTTTCAAATAATCCCACTTTTGGCCAAAGTCAGTCTGCAAACAAAGAATTACCAGTGAGCCCCATTTCCTCAACAAATGTTTATTTAGAAATTACTATGTGTCAAGCACTGTGCTAGGGGCTTGAGATAAAAGAGTAAATAAAGAATAAAATAAGAACTATATTTACAGCACAGGAATGTTGTAAGGATTCGATAAAATAATCTTGGTGAAGTTAAAGAGCGCAGTTAAGGTTCCATAGTGTTTTCTTTGTTGTGTATACATTTTGAACTCACTTGTTCTAAAATTACTGTGTCCTAAGGAAAAGCTAATTCTTACAAAATATTTTTAATTGTAGCAAAAACTTAAGTGGTGCATTTTTCTGACATAATATCTGATTGGTATTGTACTAAGGAATTAATCTGTGAGTTGAATTAAAGCTTGAAAAATACATCACTGTTTGAGCCTCTGATATACTTCATGAATGTTTTATGGAATTTTCCATAGAAGTTATACAAGTTTTTTCCCTAAGAAAAATTTTGTGTTATATTTTTTAAAAGAGACTATTAAATAGTATGATTTAATACTTAGTTTTGTAAAATAAACTCCTATATTCTGATTAAAGTACCATGAATTTAGCCAAAACATTAACTTTTTCTAAGATGACCACTGGAAATTTTTTTTGATAGAAATCAAAATAATAATACAAGATAGAATGAACTCAAAAGCCAGAGAAGAAATTAGAGTTATAGTTATAATCCTTCATTTTTAAGGTGAGAAAATTGAGGGCCAAAAAGGTTAGAGGATGCCAGAGTCCCATGATCAGCAGTTAGACATATTTGGGGCCTTACAATTGGAATCCAAGACTGCTGATGTCTTATTCAGTGTTCTTTTCTCAATTTGTTCTAATACTCTGAAATCCACTTCCATATCATATATTTATTTATTTTTTTAATGTAAACCAACTCTAGTTTGCTTTTTAAATAGTATCTTTAAAGCACTATAGCTTGGTGAAGAATGTAAATTAGCATAGTCATCTCGAAAGCCAGAGTTTTGTTTTGTTTGTTTTTTAATAAGTCATTAAAAAGATTCAGCCTATTCTAATGGGATAAATGTTTTCAACCATTTCATTTTGAGTTAATGAAAGCTCACAAACGAGCAACACTCTTCCTTGAGGAAAACAAAAAGCTGTTATTGACAAGCAACAGCAGACACACACACGCGCACACACACGCCCAAAAACAAAAAGAACCGTTTAAAAATAACTGTTTCCATATTTTTTGAAGTTGCTTTACAATGGGATGATATGCACATGATGTTGCCATGTGCCACAAATTTACCATGTAGATTTGTAATACATTTGTCATTTAGACAAATGATTCAGTACAAGAGGTCCTAACTTCAGTAATGCAACACGATAATCCTTTTAACAAAGTGAGTGAAATTAGTCAGAGGGAGAAAGTCAAACACCGTATGATCTCACTCATCAGTAGAAGATAAAAACAACGACAAACACGTAGCAATGGAGATTGGATTGGTGGTTACAAGAGGGGAAGTGGGGCCGGGGGGAGGGCAAAAGGTGTAATTAGGCACACATGTGAGGGGTTGGACTATAATTAGTTTTTGGGTGGTTAACATGATGTAATCTACACAGAATTTGAAATATATTATGATGTACAGCTGAAAGCTATATAATGTTGTAATGCAATGTTACTGCAATTAAAAAAATTAAAAATTTTAAAAAATAATAAAATAAAATAAAGCAATTTGGTTTACTCATTATCCTTTCCTCTAGACTGAAATATAGGTTTAAAAAAACCACTCTCTAATTATAAATTAATATTGTTTACAGAAAAAATTATATAATTTTGGATTAAAATTTACAAGTATACTCAGCCATAAAAAAAGACAAAATTGGCCCATTCACAGCAACGTGGATGGACCTCGAGGGTATTATGTTAAGCGAAATAAGCCAGTCAGAGAAAGACGAACTCTATATGACTCCACTCATAGGTGGAAGTTAGTATATTGATAAGGAGATCTGATTGGTGGTTACCAGGGAAAAGGGGGGGTGGGGGAGGGCACAAAGGGGGAAGTGGTGTACCCACAACATGACTAACAAAAATGTACAACTGAAATCTCACAAGGTTGTAATCTATCATAACATTAATACAAAAAAAAAAAATTTACAAGTATATGTTCAAACTGAGTTTGTCTCCTCCCCCATGCCAGCCACAAAATAGGCATGCAGTAAAATTTTTTTAAATGCCTTAATTTTTAACTTCATGCAATCTAAATAAAGATGACAAAACAAAAGCTTAATCAATGGAAAGATATTTCATAGAACATGTCTCATACAAAAAGCATATAAGAAAAAGGTCCACTGGATGACATTTTAATTTACAAATTGGCATCATTTTGGTCGACAAATATCCAGATGCTTTTTTCTTCTGCTAACAAGAGTTGCAGAGAAAAAAAACAAAAACAGCATGACTTCTGATTTTGATCACACATTTCTTCTTTATTTCTTTATAAAACTTCTAAGATAATATCTATTCACATGTGTATTTCATGAAACCGTATTTGGTAATGGGTGTGCCTTCAATATGAACGAAAAACATGAAGTCAAAATGTGGTCTGTCTGCCATGTTCAGCATACAAGAGGAAAGGAGGATAGCGGGCAGGTATGAAGCTCTTTGCAGCACATACATACTGTTATGTCTTTATTCTCATTGCTGCCTCTCCCTGTCCACTCAAGTCTCCACTGTCTGCCACTCGGCTTATTTCTAAATCACTGATCATTACAATCATATATTCTAGGGCCTCATATATCTGCATTTGATGTTCTCTGAATTGCTCATAAAATCCAGGATATCATAGACACAAAGGGCATGTGTCATTAAAGATAAAAGAAATATATTTTAAAATCAAAATTGTATTGGGAAAAAATGCTTACTTTTGGGTAGAGGACTTATAAAATGAGTCCTTTGTGTTGTATTTCTTGGTTGGTTGTGAAAGTGGTTCTCCATCACCCTGGAAGGCATGAATAATAAATTAAAAGAGATCAGGTATGAATGGGAATTGCTAATGTGTTCTATTCACCATGCTTTCTTTCTTCTTCTTCATTCTTTCCCTTTCATAACACCTCTCGGAACAACTAGATTTAATGCTTCCCTACTTTCCTCTATTGTCTAGGAAATTTACATTCTCTGTATAGTTTCCTAGTGATTAAATTAAAATTTACGAAATGTATATTAAAGTTAATGGAAAGTCAGATTTTTATAAGAAAGCCCTTGAATTTTATATATATGCAAATAATTAGTTTTTAGCACCATGTCATTAAAACAGTTTTGAAGGTCTTGTCTGTCTTGTCTTCTGATAATACAAGGACATTAGCTCTGAAATACTTCCCTCTCCCTATATTTCATCTTATTATATTAAAATTAATTAATTACTATTATAACCAATGTTATTGCTGTCTGTAATGGTTATTATTTATTTAGATTTTCCATGATACTTTACCAATTCTTTGCCTACTTTTGCTTCTTGTATCTTGCTTGATTTTTTTCCCCTCCTGGGATCTTGCTTCTATCCTTTTTTTCTTGAAGTTCAACTTTCAAGATTTCTTTCATGGATGTGAACTTCTAGTTCTGTTTTATAATTCATCCTCACTTTTGAATAATTGTTCTAACTGGGTTTAGAATTGCAGTTTAATGGTTAGGATTATTTATCTCATTGACTTCTGGATGGTAGTTTTACTCTAGAAAGCATGCCGAGATGAAGGGCTAGCAAGAATTCTGTGACTCTACCCTCTCTGGTTGTATTTAGGATATTCATCTTGGTTTTCCTACAGTTTCAGTATAATTTATTTAGGAGAGGATATGTTTTTGTTCATCTGCCTTAGGACTTGTTATGCTTCTTCAGTCTGAGAATTCATGACTTTTCACCAATTTGGACAATTCTCCATTTCTGTGTCTTTATTGTCAGTGTTCTCTTTATTCTCTTCTTCAGAAGTTCCTATTAGACAAATATTGGACTTTCTCATTCTATCCTCCAAGTGTCAACTTTTTGTCCCTTGGCCTTTAACTTCCCTATCTACCTTCCATTCTACCTCTATCAACTTTCTTATTTTTCCTTCTTCACCATTTTCTAGGCTCTATTTAAACCTGCTCATTGTATTTTTTAAAATTTCATCAAAGCTACAGCTAGTAAAATAAAGAAATGTTTTTTTTCCTGTATTTTGTTAGTACGATGAAATGTATTGATGGATTTTTGAATATTAAAGTAATATTTGCAGTCCTGAGATAAACCTCACATGATCATCGTATATCATCCTTTTTATAAATTACTGTTCTTGGTTTGCTAATACTTCACAACAATTTTTATGTTTCTGTACGTGAGAAATATTAATCTGCAATTTCCTCTTTTTTTATATATTTTTGTCTGGCTTTGGTATATTGGGTTAAATTATACTCCTAAAGCTAGTTGGGAAGTGTTTCTTCCTCTATTTTCAGAAATAACTTACATAAGATTGGTGTGATTTCTGCCTAGAATGCTTGATAAAATTCAGCAGTGAAACCATCTGATCCTGAAGTTTTCAGTGTGGGAAGATTTTTGATAATAGAAATAAAATGTCTTTAATATATATAGGGCACTTATAGATTCTATTTCATCTAGTATCAATTTTAGTAATTTGTATTTTTAAAGGAATTCTTAATTTAATCTAAAATATCAAATTAACTGACATATAGTAGTTTGTAATATTTCCTTATTTTTCTTTTAAGATCTGTAGTAATAACCCCTCTTTAATTTCTTACATTGGAAATATGTATTCTATTTTTCTTGATAATATTAATGAGTTCTATCACTTTTGTTGATCTTTTCAAAGAAACAACTTTTGGCTTTTAAAATTCTCTTTTGTATCTATTCTCTTTTTCATTGATTTCTACTCTTATCTTTTTTTTTTTTTTTTTGAGGAAGATTAGCCCTGAGGTAACATCTGCTGCCAATCCTCCTCTTTTTGCTGAGGAAGACTGGCCCTGAGCTAACATCTATGCCCATCTTCCTCCACTTTATATGTGGGATGCCTACCACAGCATGGCTTGCCAAGTGGTGCTATGTCCGCACCTGGGATCCGAACCGGGGAAACCCTGGCCACTGAAGCAGAACTTGAGAACTTAACCACTGTGCCACCAATCCCGCCCCAATTCTTATCTTTTTAATCTTCTTTTGTATCTTCGGTTTAATTTAATCACTTTTCTAGTTTCTTAAGATTGAAACTTATATCATTAATTTTAGACTTTTCTTGTTTTCTAATATACACACAAAAGTCTAAGTTTTTTCTTCTAAGCAGAGTTTTAACAGCATTGTACAAAATTCAATATGTTCTATTTTCATCATCATTCAATTTAAAACATTTTCTAATTTCTCTTGTGATTTCTTCTTAGACTCATAGTTTATCTAGAAGTGTGGTGTTTAATTTAAAAATATTTGACGTTTTCCTAGATTTTTTTTGGCTATTTATTTTTAATTTAATTCTGTGGTGGTTTGAGAACATATGTAGTTAATTATCTTCTTTGATTTTGAATGCTAAACCAATCTTGCAATCCTGGAATAATCCCCACTAGTCATAACGTATTATCCTTTTTAAATATTACCAAATTCAAGCTAGTAAAATTTTTCTAAGAATTTTTGTCTCTTCATAGACATATTAGACTGTAATTTTTATTGTGGTGCCTTTTTCATATTTTGATGACAGGGTTCTTTTGTCCTGAAATATATTATTTGGGTAAGATGATATTATTTCTTCCTTCAATATCTGATCTTATTCATCAGTAAAACTATCTAGGCCTGGACTTTTTTCTGCTGAAAATGTTTTGATAGTCAATTAAACTATTTTAATAGATATATGGCTATTCAGGTTTTCTTTTTGTGTCAGTTTTGGTAAGATGTGTTTTCAAGGAATTTGTTCATTTTATCTGAGTTGTCAACTTCATTGGCATAAAATGGTTTATAATATCACTTAATTTTTAAAGAATAAAAGGTATTTAAGTTTAATATACTTGCAATGAATTGAATCCATTAAAGCATACAATTTGATGAGATTTTACAGTTGTGTACACCCATGAAACCAACACAACAGACAAGATTCAAAGCATTTATATTTTGCTAAACATTTCTCATGCCCCTTAGCCATGCACATCTTCTCTGCTCCCAGGCCAGGGCAACAAGTGGCCTACTTTTTGTCATTTGATATAGGTTTGCATTTTCAAAATTTTATTTAAATAGAATCAATTGGTATGTGATATTTTGTTTCTGGCTACTTTCATTCAGTATATTGATTTTGAATTCATTTATCATGTTGCATGTATCAATAGTTTGGTCTTTTTTATTGCTGAGTACTATTCCATTGTACAGTTATGCCACAATTTGTTCATACTTTCACATGCACGTGAACGTTTAGTTTGTTTCCACTTTTTGGCTATTATGAATACAGGTGCTTTGGACATTTATGTCCAAGTCCTTGTGTGGATATATATTTAAATTTGTCTTGGGTAAACATCTAGGAGTGCAATGGCTGGGTCACTTGATGGGTATGTATTGAACATTTAAAAAAGTGCTAAAGAGTTTCCAAAGTAGTAGTACCATTTCACATTCCCATAAGCAGTGTGTGAGAAATCCAGTGTTCCTTATACTTGCCAAAACATGGAATTTCCAGTCTTTTTAATTTTAGCCATCATGAGGATAGGTTCTATTGTAAATTGTATTTCACTAATGACTCAGCATGTTGAGCATCTTTTCATGTGTTTATTAGCCTTTCTTATAAATTTTTGTGAAGTGTCTGTTCAGATCTTTCAGCCATCTTTCATTTGGATCGTTTGTCTTGTTATTATGGATTTTAAGATATCTTTATACCTTCTAGATAGAAGTCCTTTTTCAGATCCTTAATTGTGAATATTTTCCCCATTCTGTGGCTTGCTGTTTCATTTTCTTAAAGATCTCTTTTGAAAATCTAACTATTGCAAAAAGTTTTATAATCTTAATTTCATATTCAGGCTTATTATCCATTTCAAGTTACTTTTTTGTATACGTTAATGTAGTAAAACTTAATTTTTTCCCATAAGGATACCCAGATATTTCAATAATTTGTTGAAAGACTCTCTTCATTGAAACGCCTTGGAACATTTTTAAAGAATCAAATGGCAATGTATAGATGGCTCTATTTCTGGACTCTCTATTATGTTCCCTTCATGTGTATGTGGCTCATTTTACCAATTGCCACTGATTCTGGTAACTTTATACTAAGACTTGAACTCTAGCAGCAAAAATACTCCAACTTTATTCTTTTTATTCAAAATTGTTTCAGCCATTTTAGGTTTCGCATTCTTTATAGATTTTATAATCAGCTTATAAATTTCTACCAAAGAGCCTCCCAGGATTTTGATAGGGTTTGCATTGAATCCATTGATCAATTGGGGAAGCATTAACTTATTAACAAGAATAAGTCTTCCAGTCCATGAACCTAGCTTGCTTTCCATTTATTTATGTCTTTTTAAATTCATTTCACCCAGTCATGTACTACAGTTTTTAGTGAAGAATATATGCATGTGTTTCATTAAATCCTATGTGGTTTGGGGCACTATTGTAAATGGCATCTTCTAAAATTTCACTTTCAAATTGTTTGCTTCTATGTAAAAATACAATTGATTTTGTATATTAACGATAAATGTATGCCTTTGACAAATTCAAGTATTACTTCTAGTAATTGCTTTGTAGATTTCTTAGGATTCTTTATAAATATCATCACGTCATATCTATACAGAGAAGGATTTACTTCTTCCTTTCCAATATTTGTGATTTCTTTTTCTTTTCCTTATCTTTCTGCAATAGCTTTCTCCTCCATTAAACGGAAAATAAAAGTGATAAGAGCAGGCATTTTTGTTTTGTTCCTGATATTAGAGAAAAAGCATTCAGTCTTTTATCATTAAGTACTATTATTTGAGCCCTAGGCAACAGATGCTCTATATCAAGTTGAGGAAGTTCCCTCTAAATCTAATTTGCTTAGAGTTTTGATCATAAATGAGTATTGAATTTTTCCCTCTTCCTAAGAATAATCGTGGTTATTTCTGATTCTTTGCTTTCTGTATCCATTTTAAAAAGAACTTTCAAATTCTGCAAAAATACACCTAGGATATTGATTGGAATTGGATTGAAACTATAAATTAACTTAGGAAGGTCTAAAGCACTTTTAAATATTGAGCGTTCCAATCCGGATAACAGTACATTTCTCTATCTTTGTAGATGTTTTTTTCTCTTAGTACATTTATTAGTTTTGCCACAGTGTTCCCAAATAGTTTTGTTAGATTTATTACTCAATAATTGATCTTTGTGATGCAATTTTAAATGATAGTCTAAACTTTTAAAAAAAGTTTCTCTTACTGATATGTAGCATACAACTGAATTTATCTAAGAATTTATGTACGAATTTATTTATGGATTTACAATAATGTTTATTTCTAGCAACCTTATTAAATTGTTTTTGCATTTTTTTTGAGAAAGATTAGCCCTGAGGTAACATCTACTGCCAATCCTCCTCTTTTTGCTGAGGAAGACTGGCCCTGAGCTAACATCTGTGCTCATCTTCCTCTACTTTATATGTGGGACGCCTGCCACAGCATGGCTTGACAAGCAGTGTGTAGGTCTGTACCCGGCGAACCCCGGGCCCCTAAAGCAGCACGTGCAAACTTAACTGCTGTGCCACCAGGCTGGCCTCATAAATTTTTTTAATTTTAGTGATTTTACTGCAGATTTATTTGGATTATTAACATACATAATCATATTATCAAGAATAATAGCTTTGTTTAGTCCTTTCTAATTTTTCTACTGTTCTTGAATATGTTTGCTTGATTGAGATGGCCAGGAACTCTGGTGCAATACTGTGTAGACAAGGTAAAAGAAGACATTCTTGCTTGATATGGATTACAAAGGGAATGCTCCAACATTTTACTATTCAATGTTAAGTTTGATTGAACTTTTCTTAGGTATCTACTGTTAATTTGAGGATAATTTTCAATTCTTTTTATCAAACTTATTTTTCCCTGTGTTGAGGTGAGTATATGACTTTTCTACTTTTGTCAGTTGATGTAGTTAATTATGCTCACTGATTTTCTAAAGTTAAGCAAATCTTACATTTCTAGAATAAACTCAACTTTATCATGATGTAATTAGCCCTTTGCTATATTGCTAGATCCTAAACATGTGTGCTTGTGTCTTCAGTCTTTGCCTGATATCTCTCATTATTGATTTCTAGTTTAATTCAGTTGTAATCAGAGATACTCTTTGTATGATTTAAATTCTTTTTCTTTCTTTTGACTTGTGTTATGTCCCAGAATATAATTTATCTTGGTGAACGTTTTGTGTGAACCTGAAAAAATTTCTATTCTGCTGTTGTCGTGTGGACTATATCAAGTAGGTCAAGTTAGTGGATAATGTTTTTCATATCTTCTATAACTCCACTTTTTTCTGTCTGTCTTTTCTGTCATTTACTAAGAATGGAGTTTTTAAATCTCCAATAGTAATGGTGGGTCTGCTTTTCGGTTTCATTGGTTTTTGCTTCATGCATTTGAGTTCTGTTATTAGATGCATATACATTTTGTAAATTGACCCCCTTTATCATTATGAAATATCTGGTAGAATTCCCTGTTCTAAAATCTCCCCTGTTGGATATTATTGCTGCTACTTCTGTTTCCTTAACTGGTGTTTGCATGGTATATATTTTCCCACTCTATCTATATTTAACATGGTTTTCTGGCAGTCAGTATATGGGGGGGGGGTATCGTTTTTTTATCCAACATAAAAATTTCTGACTTTTAATTTAATTACATTAAGTTAGATTTAATACAACAATTGACATACTTTGGTTTAAATCTAGCTTTATTTACTGTTTGTTTTATCTGCTCTTTTTCCTTTTGTATTACCTTTTTGTGTATTAGTTTAGGTATTTTCTTTTCAAAATTTCATTTTATCTCTATTAGCTTATGACCTATGCTTTATTTATTTATTTATTTATTGCTGTTATTACTGTCACTCTAGGATTTACAATATACGTCTTTCATTCTAAGGCTTACAGTATAATATTATACTATCTCACAAATAGTGTAAAAAATTACAACGGCATATACCCATTTTCATCCTGATGTCCCTAGTGCTGTTGTTATACAATTTACTTCGACATATGCTGTAACCCCAAAATACATTGCATATCTGGGTCTGGTATTATTTGATTTATTTTTTCTCCTGACTATAAGTAATATTTTCCTACTACTTTGCATGACAATTAATTTCTTATTGAGTATCTATTTTGGATTTTAAGTTGTTGGTTGTTTTATTCTTAACTAGTGTTAGATTTTGTTCCAGCACAAAGTTAAGTAATTGAAATCAGTTGGGTGCTTTTGAGCATTGCTTTTAACCTTTGTTCGAGCAAATCCAGAGGAACCTTTAGAATAGGGTCAATTAAGCCTGATGCAAAGGTGATCTCCTTCTGAAGAGTCTGCCTGATGCCCCTTGTAGGACAAAGTTTCTTCATTCTACTTTGTGAGGATATAAAACATTCCCTGCCCTGTTTGAGCTTCAGAGAATGATCATTCCAGTCCTCTACGACAGGTCTTTCCTCAGCTCCAGTAGTTTCTTCTTATGGATGCACAGATCAGTGCTCATGACTTGAACATTCTCTTCCCCAGATCTCCAAAGCCCTCTCTGTAGCTCCCTCCTCTCTGCTATCCTACTCTGCAAATTCTGGATACCCTGGCCTCCCAGAGCTCCAATCTCTGTCTCCTCAACTCCATAAGAATGTAGAGCTATGTACAGATTTCCCTTTTCTGGACTGTGGTTTAGAAACTGCCTCCAGTTAATAAGCTGGTGTAATTGCAGAGTTCACATTCTTATTTTTTCTTCCTTATTGACCCTAATACTTCACTGCTTTTGTCCGTTGTCTGGAAACCATTATTTCTTACAATTTCTATAGTTTTCTATTTGTTCAAGGCATGAAGTAAATTGAGTGCCTGTTACTTTATCTCCGCTACTTCATTAATTTCTTCTGTTTTCTTTTTAATTTCTCTTTTAGTGCTTTCTTTTGGTTTACTTAGCTGTTCATTTTCTAGCTTTTTGAGAAGGGATTTTCATTCACCAGGAAGGATGCTACTGGCATCTAGTGAGTAGAAGCCAGGGATGCTGCTAATCATCCTATGTTGCAGAAAATGTTCCCCACAACAAACAATTATCCAGCCCCAAATGCCAATTGTGTCAAGGTCGAGAAACTATGGTTTAACCTATATTTTTGTTCTATCATTTAGTTTTTCTTCAGGGACTCCAGTTACATGTATATTGTCTCTTCTTTGCCTATTGTCCATTTTAACCACTTCCACTCAGATATTTTTAACTAATTCTTTATCTCCTTTTTATTCTCTTGGATGCTTTCCTGCCTTTCCTCAATGTTTCTTGTTAAAGTTTTGTTTTAATCTCTTTTCCCTTAGGCGTGATGTAATTAAGTCTAAATTTTGAATGAATTTTCTTTCAATTTTTTCACCTACAATTTTATTTGTAATTAATTTTCGAATTCTGTATGAAGGAAAGCAGTTTTCTTATCCTCAAATACTTGTTTGAAAATATGTAATTCAGTTTGGAGTGTTATATTACAATTTTCTTCTGTTTTATAGTTGATTTGAGAAGGAATTTTTCTCACAAAGTATCTTGATTCTTGTTTTCTGTTTTATCACAGTTTCTTTGAATATATTTATTCAGTTTTCTTCAATTCGTTTTCTGAATTTGGTATGGCTACAATATTCTTAGTTCAACGATGCCCTCTTCTGGCAGTGTAGCAGAGTACTGTTTCTTTAATAAAGTTTTTTCTTGGTTGATTGTTACTGGAGGGGTTGTATTACCTCCAATTAATTATTTTTTTTTGTCTTTCAATGGATTTAAAATTTTCCTCTTTTCTTTCTGATTTTTCTTTATCACCCAAACTCCAAAGGATGATTCTCCTTCCTTTTAACTGTCTTATTCTCCTACACAATCAATGCCTTTCAGAGATGACCACTTCAAATCATGTGTGCTTTTAAGTTCTCTGTGACCCTATAGTCTACTTTATCTATTTATCAATGGTTTTTAGATTTGTCCTAAGCTTGCTTCTCCCTACAATGCAATTTTTCCAAGATGGTCTTCATTTACCAAAGAAGGTTTCTGTTGAGAGCTTGAGACGTGATTTGTTAGGATTTTGTGTTTTCTTATTCTTTTATACCTGACAGTAATTTGAAGTTTAGAATTTCTCTGTCTTCTAGCTAGGCTGAAGCTGTGATTTTTGTATATTATTGTTTGCCTTGTTCTGAGTTGTTTTTGAGGTCATGTGGGGAGGCATAGTTTCATGTGGCCACCGTTATATTTGGTTCCCTAAAAGGGGTTTGTTTTGTTTTGTTTTTGAGTAGCATTGGCAGACATTTATCAATTTTTTTCAATGAACCAATGTGTGGCATTGGTGATCTTTTAAAATGTATATTTGTTTTCCATTTCCTTAATTTCTTATTTTATCTTTATTATTTCCTTTTTTCAAATTAAAAAATTGATTTTGCCACATTTTTCTAATTTCTCGAGATGGATCCTTGCTTTGTTTTTGAATTTTCAGGCTTTCTTCTGTTATAACATATTCATTTGAGATTATATATTTTTCTCCAGGCATTATTGGAGCTGCATTCCCAGATATTTTGCTACAATATTATTATCACTCAGTCAAGATATTTTCTAGTTTCCTTTATAATTTCTTCTTTGGCCCATGACTCATTCATAAATATATTTTTACATTTCCAAATATATGATTTCCTAGGGTGTTTTATCTGTCATAATTATCTTGTGGTGAAAGAACATATTCTGCATGGTTTAAACTATTTGAAAATTTTTGTTTTATGGCACAGTACAGGGTAATTTTTCTAAATGGTCTTGCAATAAGATCATACGCATATATGTCTTATTTCATATATGTCTGTTTGGTCAACTTGTTCACTGTGCTATTTTATTCTACTATATATAGTTCAATGTATACTGTATCCCCCAATATCCTGTTTTCTTGTTAATTGGCATACAGTTTATGATTACTCCTATCAGCAAGAGTCATTAGCAGATATTTTAGTGCCTTTGTAGATATGTTTAGCATAGAGGTCACCCAAA
This sequence comes from Equus quagga, assembly GCF_021613505.1. Lineage (NCBI taxonomy): Eukaryota > Metazoa > Chordata > Mammalia > Perissodactyla > Equidae > Equus > Equus quagga. The sequence continues at coordinate 45,647,734 of NC_060274.1, read as the reverse complement.
TTAATCTAATATTATCAGTGTTATATACTACTAGTAAATATTAAATCTTTGCCAAATCAATTACTGCTCCATCATCAATATAATTTTTGTATCTTTCCTGAAAATCACATATAACCAAAAGTAAGTGTAAGAGTTCTGTAACAAACAAGCAAATAAAACCAATGGATCTACTGTCCAAAAAGGAGGCATGTCACAATGTAAAATCACATCAATTTTTCATTTCTAAAAAGTATTCAAAATTAAAATTGACAACAATTAGTTTGGAATATCTTAGATTGTGAACTTCTCAGCAATTCACAAGATGTGTCATAATCAACTGTTTCCATGGGTAACGTATTGATAGGGTTGGTGAACAATGTGTGGACAAGATTGGTCCTTCTCTCATAGGGGCAAAGATTCTGAAATCTGTTGTTATTGCTCTTCATCAGGGAGATAATTAATTCTTCTGAACCTGTGTCTAAATTTTCCCTAGCCGTATCTGAAATTTATGTCTCCTCATTTTCTGGTGGTTCACATTATTGTTCATTATCATCTTGGTATGTTATATCCTTGGTATCATAGCATAATCTTTCACTGGAATCTAGATTTTTCTCTAATACGCTATCTCTTCTACTTCCTGATTGCTCTTGTAGGTTGCCACTTCCATGTGTTATGTTATCTTCACTTTCCTTACGAAATGTCTTCATTTCCAGATCCTCAAATTTATCATCTATATGATTTCCTGCAAGAAAATCATCATTTTCTAGTAACTATTCTCTTTCTGGTGCATCTTCTTTCTATTTCTGTTTTCTGCATGTTGTGTGTGTACGATTTCATAGAGAAGGCATTAAATTTGCTCTTTGACTTCATCTTTAGTGTTCCTGAGATCTGATTCAAAGGCGAACATCTGCTTCTAATTCTATGTATTTCTGAGGTTATTGTGACAAGCCTGATGATATTGAAGGAGATCTTTCTCTATATCCAAAATATTTTAACATTATTCCCATTAGGATAATCCAATACCATCAACATCATAAATGCCTCAATTTCCTAGAATTTCTTCATATTCCAGAAGACCTAACAAAAGATGACTACTCATGTTCAGATTCCAAACAATGCAATTATCATAAGCAATGTGGAAAAAAAGCACTTTCAAGAATTTCCTATTTCTCTCAATTCTTATGTCTTCTGAAATGCTTTTATCTCTCTCTTGAGACTTTTGCTGCCATTTTTAATGGTGCTGAGGCTGACGCTGACAGCTGCTGCTGTTGCTGTTACAACTGGCTTATTTCTGTGGCATCATAACTAACTCTCAATGTACAGCAGAGAATGAGAAGGGATACCTCAGGGAACCCAAGAAATAAACACAGCAGTGGATAGAATAATTGTGTCTCCACATATTGCTTCTGTCCTATTCTTCTATACATCTGGGATTCTAAATAAACATATGTTCCTCTTTTTCACTGTATCCTCCATGTTCCCTACTCTCACTTTGGTATTCTCCATCTTTTTGTATATTTGTGCTTCATCATGAATGGTTTCTTCTCCTTTGTGTACCAGTTCTCCAATTCTCTCTTTAACTGCATCAAAGCTGCTAGTGTACCCATTTACCATGTTCTTTGTTTATTGTATTTTTCAGTTCTAGAACTACTTTCCCCCAAATTATCTAATTTCACATTTTGTAGTTGCTAATTTCTTTGCAAAAATTGTGAGCTCATCTTTTTCTTCTTTGAACATTTTATGCATATTTCCAATGTCTAGAATAAATTTGTGTCTCTTTTTGTCTCCTCTAATTTCTGCTGATTCTCACTCATGGTATCCTTTCTCTTTATGTGTTTGGTTACTGTTGATTGTGCATGGATAACATATTTTCAAAGTTATTTATGGAAATAACTTGATGCTTAGTAATATATTATCTTCCTCCAAAGAAGTTTTATTTGTTGTATCTTCCTGGATCCTGGGAATGATAGCCATCTAAAAGTCATCTTGATAACAGTTTAAGACTTGAAGTTTTCTCATTTAATTGAACTAAGCCAGATTTTAGTCTGTTCAAGGGCTTCTTACTATTGATCTACCCTTACTTCTAAGGTGCAAGCCTCCAGGTATTTAGCCCAAAGTAGTGGGTAGTTTCCAAAGATCAATTGCAACTTTTGATCTTTTATACCTGTGAGACTACCAAAGGTTCAGCTCAAAGTTTCAGTTTCCCCTTTCAGAATAGCAAACTCCTATAATGCCAGAGTGGTCTTAAGTACTGGGCTTAAATTTTAGAGTTTCTATCCTCTCATTGCATCAATAATTTCCCTCTATATTAGCTTTTCAATATTTTAATAAAAAGTAAGTATTAATCCAGTTGCTTTTCCATTGGAAGTGTTGTTCCATGTTTACTACTAGAAGTAAAGTATCCATATTTATTTGCTGTCATAAAAGTCTAAACTTATTTTGAATTTAAATAAGTATGCTAATAAGAATTTACATGGCAAGCACCTACTTAAAATTTTAATTCTAAAGTAGATAGCTAGATAAAGCATGAAGCCTTCCATGTACTTGTAGCTTAGATAAAAAACAAAAGGCATCAATACCTTCAATTTCTTATAATGGTCACTTGGATTTTCTCTCAAAGACTTAACTACAGGAGCAATAGAATTTTTGAAAAAGGTCTGGAGATGGAATAAGCACAATTAATAAATACAAATTTTCCTATCCTTGCAACAAAATTCTGCATTTTATCTGAATTTAGAATAGCCCCAAACAGGCCAAACTGCCCCCTATTTCTAATGTCATGATTTTCTTTTTCTTTTTTTTTTTTTGAGGAAGATTAGCTCTGAGCTAACATCTGCTGCCAATCCTTCTCTTTTTGCTGAAGAAAGCTGGCCCTGAGCAATCATCCATGCCCATCTTCCTCTACTTTATATGTGGAATGCCTACCACAGCATGGCTTGTCATGTGGTGCCATGTCCGCACCCAGGATCCAAACCAGGGAACCCCAGGCTGCTGAAGTGGAATGTGCGCACTTAACTGCTGCGTCATCGGGCCAGCCCCCAAGCTTTTCTTATACAGAAAAATTCAGAGACAAGGAAAGACATGAAACCTGGCATGGGTAGATGGCCTCTTGAGTAAAGGAGGAAGTCAGTCAGTGAGCCATTGGTCAAAGTCTGAGAGGGCCTTAGGGGAGAGTGCAGTCCTCCAGGCTAGTAGCTGTCAGCCATGTAGACGCTGTCATTCACGTAACTGGAGGAGGGTACCCTTGCCAGTAATGAGTGTCTTGGTTTGGCACTACCCGTATTTACTAACACTCCCCCGCCATAGAACTGTTGTAGGGATGGCACAAGATAATACGTCATGTTCAATGACTGCGAAGTTCTGCACAGTGCCTGGTACATAAGAAACACTTTATAAATGATAGCTATTTTTTACAGGCATAAAATACCAAACACACAGACAATGAAATAAATTAGTTACAAATATTTTGTAACGCCATCTGAGTAAAGAAAGTCTTACTGTACATGTTGCTTCCTCATCAAATGTATATGTGTGATTTACTGAGCATCGTTCATGATGAGGTTGTAAAGGAATAACTTTCCGTGGGCTTGTCCAACCTGAAAACAAAAATATATGTGCTTTGGGTTAAAAATGCAGTAGAAATTTCTTCTTCTATGAGAAATATTTCCTATTAGAAAGCTAAATTGTGTGGTGCTAATTGATTTTTCAACGGATTATCTAACAACTTTTCTCAGCAGTGAAAACTGAACAGCTCTGGGATTTACATGTTAGGATAATTATAATAATGCAGAATTATTTGTTGTTTATTGCATATTATTGGAAGAGACCTGTTGGGTACTATGGATCTGTGTATATGTGTGTAGAGGTTTTGGGGTTGGTGGTGACACAAAGGAGCCTGGTTACTATGTAGGTAATTCATCTAATGATAGATTAGAAGCCCTATGAGACCAGAAAATATAAAAACAGACTTCAACAAATATTTACTGTACCATAAATGGAATCAGATGAATATATAAAGATGAAAAACAGGGTTCCTGGTTTTGAGGTGCTCCTAAACAAATGGAAAAGATAGACATGTAAGTAGATAATTTCAATATGATGTAGCAACTGTAATAATAGTTGAGCTCTGAGTGCTATAGGAGTTCAGAGGAAGAATACCTAGTCCAGCCAGATTGTGAGGAGTTAGGAAAATCTTCCTAAAGATAACACCTGATCTCATCTTTACAATTGAATAAGACTTGGAAAAGAAGTGGAGGAAGGATAGTCATTCCAGGCAGGGAAACAGCATGTGCAATGGTAGGACTGCCCTATGAGAGCATCACAATTTTTATAAGAAATTACAAAAGGTTGGATATAGCTCCATCATAAAATGGCAGCCAGGGAATGGTGGAAGATGGACAAGAGAGGTAAGCCAGAGTCAGGGCATGAGGGCCTTGGACTTAATCTCCAGATGGATTGCCCTTGGAAAGTTTTAATCAGGGAGAATGATAATTTTGGCAAACTATTCTGCTTTGGATAGGGGACTAGTGTACATGAAGAGAATGGTAATACCTCTGTTAGTGTCCATAGGGATCCTCTCTCCTACCCTATGGGGGCTTCTGACTTGGTCCTTTACTTCTTAGCTTTGTCCTGTGAATTCATCCAACTTGGCAAACAACGAATTAAAGAGTTACAATTTGGAAGCTAGGTGGACAGTACTGAGATGTTGAAGCATGGTGAGATGAATTGTAAGAGAGATTTGGGATAGCACAGGAACACCATGCTCATCTGTGAATACGAATCTGACAGAGCTCCATAACAGACTCCAGCAGATCTTCAGGCTTAAAATATATATATAGCTTCTGGTTCAGGTGCCAGTGTGACCTCACAAATTATTTGACTCCTCTGAGGCTCATTTTCCTCACTTTTAATCATTGTTGTCAGAATTGTGAAAACTACAATTAATGTATATAAGGGAAGTGGCAAAACTTCTGGCATATAGTTTAAGTGCTTAACACATTTATTAATTATCAACTAATAGTTGTAACATTATTAATATCTGTAGTAGTAACATAGTAATACGTTTTCATAATGATGGTTCAGTCAATATTTGACTAAGAGACTCAGGACAGAATCTGCAAAGTGGCCTGGCAAGGGAGGGATGGGAACTAATGGATCTTCCGTGGCTTTTGAAGGAGAAGTCAGATAGATCAGACTGCAAGAAGGCCTTGATGCACCATTGTTGGCTTTGAAGATAGAGGAGACCAAGGGAGAAGGAACATGGGTAGCCTCTAGCAGCAGTCCCCTGGCTGTCAGAGAGCAAGGACATGGGCACCTCATATACAAAGAACTGGATTCTGCACAACCCAAATGAGCCTGGAAGTAGAATTTCTACAGACCTTCCAGATAAGAGCCAAGAGTACACCTAGATTTTGGCATTGTTATATCCTGAATAGAAAAACCAGTTGAGCCTGGCCCAGACTTGTGACCCACAAAACTGAGCTAATAAGTGGATTTTGTTTTAAGTTGCTAAGTTTCCGGCACTTTGTTACAGCAGCAAGAGAAAATTAATACAGAGGCAAAGGCAAGAAGTCAAGGCACAGTGAGAGACAGAGAGCTGAATCCCATAACCATTTTGGTTTTGAGAATAATAATAATTCTGTCTGTGACATAGCTGGCCAAAGGAAACCCTCCAGAAGACTATCATCTTGATAGCAACAGGATGGCACTTTGTGGTAGTCATCTGATTTGCAGCCATTGAAGCAGCAGCTTTGAAAAAAGAGGAAAGTAGGAAAACAACAAAACTTAAATTTTGATCTTAAGACAGAGTAGAAGAAAGGGAACAAGACAATGAATTACAGCTATATACTGCTAGGTCACCATGTTCATGTCTAAGTATGATGATGTCCTTTCCTTTACCTTGTTTCAGTATTTACTGCTGCAAAACAACCAACCCCAAAATTTAGTATCTTAAAACAACTATTAATCATCTCCCAGGATTCTGAAGCTAGTTGGGATGTTCTATGTAATGAGCTTAGAAAGCTGAAAATGTCCACAATGATCTCACTCACATGGCTGGAAAGTTGCTGTTGACTGTTAGTTGGGAGCTTAGCTGGACCTACTGACCATTGCCTTGTTATTTTTTTTTCCTCTGGGCCTAGGTTAGGTCTTTCACAAAATAGTGATTGAGATTCCAGAGGAAGAATCTCAAGAGGACCAATCCAAATGTGCAAGTACTTATCAAGCCTCCACTTGCATCATGGTTGCTAATATCATATTGGCTAAAGTCACTCAGATGTCCAAGCCCAGAGTCAAAGAGAGAAGGAAACAGATCTCATTTCATGATAGAAGTGGCAGGTACACACGAAAGGATGAATTGCCAAGGGCTACTTTGGGACCGGCCATTGCACACCACTTCTTCATATTTCACAGTCTCACTTCACCGCTTTCATGCCATGAAACAAATATCAAGTCTTTTGCCAAGAAAAGCATTATAGTGTTTTCTCACTTATTAGAGATTTAACATGTTTAAAACTGTGATCACATTTTTACTTTAAGTGGGTTTTGTGTGTAATCCATGAAATTATATGGATTTGGAGGGTCTGCTATGAACACTATTTTCCCACAGGCCCTATAATCTTTATTATAAAACATTTCCATAATATGGTGCTTTTAAGGAAGCAAAAACTCTAAAAGAAAGATTGAAGGACTATTCTATGCAACTTTTTTTCTTATTCTTGTGTTTTTTTCCTCCTCTAATGTTTAGAGATAGTTTTTTTTTAACATCTAATATAGCCTTTGCTAGTGGTCTTCTTTGAGTTTTACTTCTCAATATGGCTAAAGGTAGGTCAATTTTGTTGATATTTTCATAGAACCAACCCAAGTTTAATTGATTTTTTTCCTGCTGTTTTTCTATTCTCTATTTTATTTATATCCATCAAACATCAGACCTTCAAAATATATGACACAAATATTGACAGAACTGAAGGAGACACAGCTCAAAATAATAGTTGGAGACTTCAATAATCTACTTTCAATAATGGATAAAACAACCAGACAAAGATCAATAAAGAAAGAGAGGACTTGAACAAAAAGAATTTGACCTAACAGACATGGACAGAACACTCCGCCCAACAGAATACCCAAGAATACACATTTTTATCAAGTGTGCATGGAATATTCTCTGGAATAAACTTTATTATAGGCCACAAAACAAGTCTCAGTAAATTTAAAAGGGCTGAAATCATACCAGGCATATTTTCTCATCACAATGGAAGGAAACTAGAAATTGATAAAATGGAATGAAAATAGAAATCAATATATTTAAATTAAATACCACACTCCTAAACAACCAATGGTCAAAGAAGAAATCACATAGGGCCAGCCCGGTGGCGCAGCAGTTAAGTTCCCACGTTCTGCTTCTGGGGCCCAGGTTTTGCTGGTTTGGATCCTAGGTGCAGACATGGCACCACTTGGCAAGCCATGCTGTGGTAGGCGTCCCACGTATAAAGTACAGGAAGATGGGCACAGATGTTAGCTCAGGGCCAGTCTTCCTCAGCAAAAAGAGGAGGACTGGCAGCAGATGGTACCTCAGGGCTCATCTTCGTCAAAATAAATAAGTAGATAAATAAAAAAAAATAAATTTAAAAAAAGAAGAAATCACATGGAAAAATTAGATATTATCTTGAGACAAATGAAAACAAAAATACAACATGATGCTTTTTTTAGAGGATTCAGTAGAAGTCATGCTCAGAGGAAAGTATATAGGTATAAATGCTTATATTAAAGAATAAAGATCTCAAATCAACAGCCTAAATTTATGCCTTAAAGAACTAGAAAAAGTACAAACTAAACCAAAAGCTAACAGAAAGAAGGAAATAATAAACATTAGAGCAGAGGTACACAAAGCAGAAGAGAAAAACTATAGAGAAAATCAATGAAAGCTGAAAGCAAGGGTTGGTTCTTTGAAAAGATCAACAAAATTGACAAACATTTAGCTAGATTGACTGAGAAAAAAGATAGAAGATTCAAATATCTAAAATCATAAATGAAAGAGGGAACATTACAACTGATTTTTCTTGAACGAGATCATCAAGAGGATGTGAACACCGGTTGACTTGAGAGCTGGACTGGGGCAATCAGAATCTCCTCACCCCCTTCCCTGTCCTTGGAATGCATGTTCTGCCCACTGTTTCCACAGTAGGTGCTACTTCAAGAATGAAGACTTGAGAGAGTAATGTGTTGTTGAGACCATATGGATGGTACACATGACTGAACTCCATCATGACATCTACATAAACTTTCAAGACTCTGGCAGGTGAGTATGGAGATCTACTTGCCTTGTGGCTGCCCAAGACAAGCCTCACATGTAAGTCCTCCTGCTTATTAAACCTGCCACCTACCAATCTGGAGTGTCTGTCTCTTTCTTCAGTCTCTCCCTGCCCTCTGTGTATGGGGGCCAGTTTTAGATTTCACCTGGAGAACTCTTGAGGTTGCAAACCAACAATTTTTCAGACTTAAAAAAGCTAATAAGAAAATAGTATGAAAATTGTACTCCAACAAATTATATAACCTAGGTGAAGTGGACAAATTCCTGGAAACACACAACCCACCAACACTGAATCATAAACAGAAAATATAAACAGGCCTCTAACTAGTAAGGAGATTGAATCAGTAATCAAAAACCTGCCAACAAAGAAAAGCTCAGGACTAGATGGCTTCACTGGTGAATTCTACAAGACATTTAAAGGAAAATTAACAACAATCCTCCTCAAGCTCTTCCAAAAAAATTGAAAAGCAGGGAATGCTTTCAAACTCATTCTATGAGGCCAACATTATCCTGATACCAAAGCCAGACAAAGACACCACAAGAAAAGAAAACTACAGACCAATTTTCCTGATGAATATTGATGCAAAAATTCTCAAAATACTAGAAAACTGAATTTAACAGTATATTGAATGAATTATGCACCATACCAAGCAGAGTTTATTCCTTGAATGCAAGGAATTGTAACTGTGCATTGTTGGTTGATTAGGGTTAGATAAGGTCATGAGGGTGTGGCTCCCATGGTAGGATTAGTTTCCTGATAAGAAGAGAAGGAGAGACCAGGGCTCTCTCTCTCTCTGCCATGTAAGAAACAGCGAGAAGGAAGCCTTCTGCAAGCCAGAAGGGAGCTCTCACCAGGAGCCAAATAAGTTGGCACCTTGATCTTGGACTGCCCAGAACTGTGAGAGATAAATGCTTGTTGTTTAAGCCAGCTAGTCTATGATATCTTGTTATAGCAGCTCAAGCTAAGACAATGGCTTAAAAAGAAAGTAGAAAGATATACAAAGAATTATAAATATTGATATTAGTAAGTAGGAAAATCAAGAAGGTGACAATAGGGAATCTCTATTTTCTATGTAATGAGGAAGACTGTGTCGTCTGCTGCAAGGAGAGCAAAGAGATCAATAGAGGGTTTGAATAAAAGTAGAGTAAGTTTAGAATACGAGGTTGGTATGTGTGAAAGAAACCCAAATAGGAACAAAAAAGTACTGAACCCATGTAAATGTCTAGGCAAGGTTGGAGTAGGGAAAGAAATCAGCAGTATAATCTTTTATGATCTTGTTTGGATATTTACGAAAGCCCACTGAAAAGCATACTGGTGTGTGATAGAATTAATTCCGAGATGTCCTTCTTTAACAAAATGTATTAGAAGTTATGTGTATCTGAATTTGCTAAAAACTGAAAGTACTTATTTATAATTAATGATTATTTCCAGGATCTACAGAGTCATTGAAAGCCTAGGACAAATTATATTGAACTCAATCACAAAACTGCAAGTATTACTCTTTGAAACTGTTCATGGCTGATAATAACAGCTACTATTAATTGAATGCCTTACCAGGTTCCAGGAATTTTGCTAATTATTTTACATGTCTTAATTCATTTAATTCCTACAACTTTATAAGAGAAGTACTTTTATTACCAATTCATGTATGAAGGACCTGAAAGTTGTGGACTTTAACTTTATAATATCTAACATTTATTGGTTCATTCCTTTATGTCAAACATTTTTACATGAATTACACTAAGTGGACCTATTATCTTATGAAGTGTTTCTAGTATGTGAATTTTACAAATAAGGAAACACAGGCATAAAGAGATTAGCAACAGTCCTGGGTTGTAGTGCAAGTAAGCTTTCTGCTAGGATTTGAGCCCAGACAGTCTGACTCAGAGCCTACCTTTTGAATTTTGTTGCATTGATCCAGGGAGTGCAATATAGTACAGAGGCTAGATGAGATCTATACTTGGTTCTGAATCGTTCGTGCAACATCTGTTAACCCTATTTTAGTTGTAAGTTAGCTTTAATAAACTATTTCTTCAACTGTAATTTGTTGGAATGTTTTGAGAGTCCACTTTCAGAAAAACTTACAAAAGAAATCAGCAACGTGATTCTTAAAATTTCAATAGGCTGGGGTTTTCTGCTTACAAGCAAAGTGCATATTTAACTAAAAAGGGCCTACTATGAAAAATGACCTCAGTTTCCTTAAATAAGTATTCTTGACAAATGAATACTCTTATACATTGAAATATTAGGAAAAAAATCAGCTCAAGCTCCTTTATTGACAGATTAGACAAGTAGTCACTAGTTGAGAATCAGTTACATGTACTGTGCCTGTGCCTGAACTCATCAGTGGTTCCCCCAATGTGAATACTTGAACATTTTTTGCAGCTTAGACAGAAATTATCATTTGTAGATACAAATGCTGTTGATTCTTAGTCATACTTTATTTCTCTAGATAGTACTTCCAATGGATTATAAAATGACTATTTCTTAAAATAGGTTGTTGAACTTCATTTCTACTCTTTATATGAAAATTCCAAACTAAGGAATTCCCCTAAGCCCACCTGCTAAGGTGGCACAGTGGTTAAGTTTGTGTGTTCCACTTTGGTGGCCTGGAGTTCGCCAGTTCAGATCCTGGGCGCGGACCTATGCAAGCCATGTGGCAGGCATCCCACATATAAAGCAGAGGAAGATGGGCATGGATGTTAGTCCAGGGCCCTTCCTCCTTAGCAAAAAGGGGAGGATTGGCAGTAGATGTTAGCTCAGGGCTAATCTTCCTCAAAAAAATAAAAATAAAAAAATAAAAGCACAACTTTTATCCTATGCTTATCTCTCCCAAAATTGCTCTTTCTGTCTCAAAAGGTGGTGGCAGGACAGTGGGGCTGAGGGGGTTGTAGTTATCTTGTGAGGCTTTTAATTTTTATTACCTGTTCCTTTATTCTTACCCCTTTCCTGGTTGCAAGTGACTATGGCCTCTCTCCACTGAGGAGTGGCAGGAACCATGAAATCCCCACAGCTTTAACAAATGGTGGTGTTCCTCCACACATTGTCTCCTTAGGCCTCTGCTCTATGGCTGGGTGCTGAAGAGAAGCGTTTGAAGGGGGTGCAGCCTCTCATGCTAGAGCAAGATTTGCTACAGCATTTGGCCTTTTCCTTTCCACATGCTCAAAGATATTAACTCTTTTCACTCTCAGCCTCCCAGACACACTCCCAGGCATATTCTCTTCCAGGAACATGGGAACATCCTCCGTGGCTTTCTTTGGAAGTGTTTCTTACCACCTCGAGGCCAGGCCTGTGACCTTCTCTGGGAGATCTCACAGAGAAACCACAATGTGCAGCTGTCAGTAAGGGGTCATCAGCTCTGCTCTCAGGGCTGTGGTGGAGCTATTTATGCAGGGGTTGCTTCTCCCTGGTTCCTGTTCTTACCGGACTCCAAAATTTACTTTCAACTACTTTCCCATTTCATGTAACCTAACTCTTTCATAACCATCAGCAGATTTATTTTTTCAAGGGAGAAAGACAGATAGGAGGCATGATACATGATGATCGAAGTTAAACCATAAATTCCCTTGTGCAAACTTAGGTTATCTCTAAGGCTAGAATAAATTATCTCATATACCCTTTGTGTTGGTCAGTTATACTAACGAATTCACCTTTTTTGAGGAAGATTAGCCCTGAGCTAACATCCGTGTCCATCTTCCTCTACTTTTATATGTGGGACACGTGCCACAGCATGGCTTGACATGTGGTGCATAGGTACGCACCTGGGATCCGAACTGCCAAAGTGGAACGTGTGAACTTAACTGCTGCACCTTTGGGCTGGCCCTGAATTCACGTTTTAAAAATCAAATATTGCTTTACAAATAGGTTTATAAAAGGCTTATCATCTTACTACTTTTTCTTTACAATCTGTAATTTAATAATAAGAATTCCTTCTCTGGCTCATTACCATTTTAGGTTAAAGTAAATGCTAAATACTGAATCTCATAGCTATGCTCTTCTCCCTTGTTTTGATATAATGTTTAAAAATTATAAAGTCCAGGGCTAGCCTGGTGGCATAGCAGCCCAGGGTTCACAGGTTCAGATCCTGGGCATGGATCTGCACACCACTCATCAGGCCATGCTATGATGATGTCCCACATACAGAATATAGGAAGACTGGCACACATGGTAGCTCAGGGACAATCTTCCTCCAGCAAAAACAGGAAGATTGGCAACAGAAGCTAGATTAGGGCCAATCTTCCTCACCAAATATATATATATAAAGTCCATGTCACTTTACCTCCAAGTCTTGCTCTGATGGAAATGTCTGATGTCGCCCTGGAGTTCCATCTCCTGTCTTGTTTTAGTTCTTCTAATAAAATTTTTTGCCTTTTAAGTGTCGTTTGAAATCCTGTGTCTGACCTGGGAACTCGATGTTGAGGTTTCACATCACTGAAATCCACCAGGCTTGGTATGGTTCTGCCAACTCCAGGTTTTAAGTCAGCACCACCACCAGGACTCAAAAACCCTGAACAGGAATCACCTAAGGGTACATCATCCTGAAGTGGAAATAATGGATAATCTGGTCCATATGGTGGGGGATAGGGATGGTGTAAATGATAGTCTGGCAGGACCGAAGGGGGATAAGGATGAAATTTAAGAAATGTAGGGTTGCATTTCTTTTCAATTCTGCCATAGTCATGTCTGTCCTTAACTCCTTTCACAAAAGGCATGTTCATTTTTCTTAAGAGATGACAGTAGTGTGGGTAATCTCTATTTTCAACAGGCTTTATTCCTGAAAGGATGAACCTTTCAGAGATACTTATCTTTCCAGGTGTGTGCTGTGAATCCATATCCTTGGCTTTCCTCTTTAGAGTTATGGATGACTGTAAATTGAGTGCTTCTGACTCCTTTCTTTTTAACTATAAAACTCTTATATTTCCAATAATTGAGGATTGGTCAATCTAACATAAATTTACTGATCTGGCTTTGAAAATTTTGATCAAGTGGGTTTTGTTTCTTTTTAAGGTAAATATTTTTCCCCACCAAAGTAAGTAAAGGGTAGTAGGGTACCAGGACAGAAAAAACAAAACAAGACAGAGCCCTTGTTGCCTGGCAACAGTTAGAACTGTGACACATTGTGCCATTTATTATATACATCATAATTTAATTCTTAGGAAACACAAAAATAGCCTTGTTAGTAATATTTCCATGATAGTTTCCTACCCAATGCTTGGGAAAACTGTGCTTGTTATTTCTAAATTTTTCCATAAGTTAATATTGTATAGGTACATGATATCCAGTAAAGAGTATAAATAAATCAGTTAATTAAGTGACAACATGCGTGGTTTTCTTTTCTTTTTTGCTAAGGAATATTCTAACATCCATTGCCAATCTTCCCTGCCTCCCATGTTTTTATGTGAGTCACCACCCCAACATGGCTACCAAGAGATGAGTGGTGTAGGCCCACTCCTGGGGAATGCACAGAACTTAACCACTAGGCTACTGGGCCTCGCCCAACAATATGTTTTTTAAAAGTATATCTCTGACTGCAATTAAATATTTACCTTATAGATACAATAAAATAAAAAACTTTCTACCTAAATAAACATAAATTTAAATGCAGTGCCCAAAATGAGTATGTATTATACTAAGGTTAAATCAATGTTCCTAATTCTTTAATAACTTGCCATCTATAGTCAAAGCACAGGTTCATCTTTTACGTGTCCTAAATTATCCTTACTTACCTTTTGCCATCACAACGTCCAGAGAAGAGCAACGAGGGTCTAAAACTATTTCAGAAAACTACAACTGGGCATCAGCTATCAGCTTACATGCAAAAAAAAAGATTTCATCAATATAGTGTTCATTTAAAAGCTCATTTCAACTAGATAATTTGGTCTTGTGGGAAAATCGCTACGAAAGGAATTCCAAATATTAGAATTTGGGCACAACAGTTCACACTATCCCTACTACAGTGAAATATGCAAACATGAATGACAGACCTACTTTCTTTCTGATTTTCAGCAATCAGAATTCTATTGTTATGATCATACTACACATTAACTAAGATCTCCAATATTACATTCTAGTCTCAGGTTGAATATTAGGAATTTACACAGTAGATCAAAGCAGGAGGGACTAATGAAGTGAAGAAAATTCTTGAAGACAGAAAACAAGATTACAGGATTTAGCATGGTCTGAACAGTTCTCTCCATCCTTTATTCATTAGATGTCCACAGTCAAAACTTCATTCGGTAAAAATCATATTGTGCAGGTTTACTTGTTTATAAAAATTCAGAGGCATTATAGGGGAATATATACCTATACAAACATAATGATTGATCAGACACTTCAGTAAAATATATGTTTACTACATGTGCTCAAAGGAACTACAAGATGTTGGCGAAAATGCTGGCCAGATCCAAATCATTCACGTTGCTCTTTAGTAAAACAAGCCTAACCAGGTTTAATTTAATTCAAGACACAATACAGATTAGAAAGAATTTCTGAAGAAGTCATCTACCCAGTGGAATCAACTGGACTGTACATAGTTTACTGAACAATTAACACATGAATAAAAATAGCCAGAAAACTCAAGGAATATGCAGAAACTTCTTCAATTTACTTTGTTATTAAGAACCAAGGACTTCTTGGGATATTTATATAATCCTTAAGAAATGTCTTCACCCTGGTCCTGGTCCAGAAAGAGCCCTGACTCCTTTCTGCTTGACGTCTTCTTTTTAAATTCATGCCTATTTGAATACCTACTATATGCCAAGAACTGTCGTAGGAGTTGAGGTTAAAATGGTGGCAAAACAGACAAGATCCTAGTTTTGAAGAGCTAGGCACACTATATGCAACTTGGGCCAGCTGTAAGATAGCAAAGGGCAGTGACATCTGTGGTGTAACCAGAATACACCTACAGGCATTAAATCTTTGAGACACAGTACCAAACAAGTGGGGAGGGTGAAGTAGGTGGTCAGGCCGTCAGTGTGAAGTCCAGTATACCCAGGATCATTCATTTCTTCCTTTTAAAGGTGACAATACACATTGTTGTTAGGCATTCTGTCTTCGGGTACTTAAACTTCATTCTTCAATGTATTTGCACCAACTACTTACAATTTATTTCTATTGTAGCTCTGTTCCTGTTAAGTAAATCCTTCTGGCTGCAGAAAAGCAGACGCAAGATTCTCTTTAACACATTCTGGCTATAAATGCCCTCTTAGGCTATTAGGTGGTTTTATATATTTTTCTGAACTTAGTTGAGAAGAGATGATTTTCCAGGCCGAGCGTTGCATGAAAGTCAACTTCATCTAATGTTGTGTCCTCTTTTCTTCCCACTAAGCTTCTTACTGGGGCTAAAGCCCTTACTTTGAACTCCACTTGGTGAGTTGCATGTAGCTCCCAATTAAGTTTCATACATCCATAAAGTACTAGTAGCTCACATTACGAGATCCAGGCAACACTCTGAGGGCTGAACGTGTATTAATTCACTTAATTTTCACCACCTGTTATTCAGGATTGCCCTCCTCATCCCCATGGCGGACTCAGTGTACCACCTGGCTTATGAAATGGGCTTCCCTCGTCCCCATAAACGCGTACACAAAGGTAAAAGCGCCGTAAGGCGGCTCGCGCTTCTCCCCCAGGGGCAGAATCTTCCACAGATCGCTTATGCTCTCCAGGATTCCCCGACCAGCAATGTGGTCCCGAAGGCACAGTCGACGCTCAGCACCACAGGCCAGCTTGTTCTCTGCAGCCGCCAGGCGAACCCGCGTCTCAGTCACCACGCAAACACGGCCCAGCACCCGCTCTGCCCTGGCGGAAGTGGAGGCCCATCCTTCCGGCCGTTCTTCCGGCTGCTGCCCGCCAACTTCCGGCGGGCGGGTGGGCGCGCGCCGCCTAACGACCTTCTGCGCGGACGGTCGGCCGGCGGCGGCGTGCGGATGGAGGGCTCGGCCCCCGGCCTGGCGCGGCGGGGTTGGCGGCGGGCCCCGGCCGCGGGCTCCCCGCTCTCCTGGGCCGCGGTCGTCCTCCTGCTCTCCGCCTTCATATTGCGGGCGCCCCCGTCAGGTGAGGCGTCGGCGCCGCCGCACGGGGCTCCGCGGGGCCGCAGCTCCCGAGATTGGGGTTTGCTGTGTCACGTGCACCCGTGGGTATCAAGAAGCGTTGTACTCACGATGCCTGACAGGAGAGCTTTCCTTTAATAGAAGCCGCGCAGAGGAACCTATATCTACATAGGAAATCAGGCGACTGAGGAAATTACTAACGTATAGACACAAGAGATCATTCAAACACCCACAGTTCAAACTTTAAAGTTAAATTGACTGTTAATAAAATCTCTATTCAGTCCGTGGGTCATTTGCCAGCTTTCGGCCTTGTTTTGTGCTCAGTTTTTCAGTATATTTCAAAATGAGTGGGCATCCCGCTGCTTTGTGATTATCCATGATCCTGAAGCTCCATCTATTGGGCTTAGGTATAAAATACAGGAAAGACTGGGCTTTCAAAGTTGTGACATTTTACTGACGCCATTTGTTTCCTTCTTTGTATCCAAGGAACCGAAGAAATACTTTTCCATCTTGCTTTCAAGACAGATTTTAGATAGTGATGGACACACACTGAAATGAGAGTTTAATTAAACTGGTGTCATTTTAGTAGAAAGTAATTATTTTGCGTTACTTTCTGTTCAATTTTTGACTTTTAAAAAATAATCTCCCAGAATTGAATAATAATAAGCACAAAAGAGAGTTGTTTAAAAGTTGTTCAAATAAGGGAGATTGAGAAAAGAATTTCTCCAAGGATATAAATGTAGAAGGGCTGCGAAGATAGGCGTGGGATAAGGAGGAAAAAGGAAAGAAATGGAGAAAATAGACATTACAAGATACGCCAAAATTTGTTTATCAGAAGTTCAAAGATCATTCCTTTGGTATGAAGAGAGAAGAGTCAGTAACCGTTAATTACCCTGTAGGAGAAGGATGCTTCTGGACCATGATAGGGTGTATGTGTGCTATGTTTTGATCCAATAACAAGATCAGACCTGATGGATAAGAAATAGAATAAGCAGGCAATATCTTAATATTAAGCTATAAATAGTAAAGACTAGTATTTATATTGCATTTTATAGTTTATACAATATTCCATTCAGTTCCTACAATAACTCTGTTAGTCTGGAATGTAGTCCCATTTTGCAGATGATTAAACCAAGGCTCCTAGAATTTAATGTGACTTTCTTAAGATCAGTAAGTGGCAGTCAGGATTTAAACTCAAGCTTTCTGACTTTGAATACCATACTCTTTTCTATACGCATTACTCCCTGTCTGTTAAGGGTTATTTGCGTATATGCTTCATTGCATTTTTTATACTGCTCCTCCTACTTGTTCTGTGTTCACTATTATGTCCGTCATATTTGCTTATTCAATGATGACTGAAGAATATCAGTTTATCGTATTTAACAATTATTATTTAGTATTTGCTATGTGCAAGATATAGTGCTTGGTACTGATTCTTGATAAATTGACATAAAGACTGATCCTACTATCAATGGAGTTTATAATCTAGTAGGAAAATTAGGTATGTGCATAAAGAACAATAATACAATGTAGAGTGAATGTTGTAAGAGAGGTGCTGATGATGTACTGTGGAAAGTAAGAAATGATAAAGACAAACAGAAGATTTGAAGGAGGAGGGACTTGTGGTTTGAGTCTTGAAGCGTGGGGGATTTGAACTTTTAAAAATGAAGAGAGTATTCTAAGTGAATGTAGAAAAAGCCAGAGGCGAGATATGATCGGGGGAAGCAGTGGGTAGATTAATTTCATTGGCACATGTGAAGGGAGTAGAGTTGGACCAGAGATACCAGATGTCAGAGGAGCTTGATTTATGGTTCTCCCCTTCAACCAAGATCAAATATACTATGATACTCTACTATTAGAGTATATTAGAATTTCTAATGAGGCAGATTGTTGAACATTTCTTTTCTTTTGTTTTTAATAGTTGGATATTTGATTCACTTACCAAGAGGTTTCAGCTTGACCCAAGATTTGGTGAAAATAGTGGGATCACCAGATTTTCCAGGTATTAATAAATGTATTTCTATAGCAAATATAATATATATAATAAATAGTAATTTTAAGAAAGCAATTAGCATATGTTTAAATTGTATCAATCTTGTCCAAAAGGCTAAAATTCCCCAGTTATCTTGGTCTCCTAAGGGCCTTTCTCGTCTATGAAAATGAGTTAAAGTTGTTTCCATATAGTTAAATTCATCCAGGTCCAATTCTGTTTGCTGTAATTGCTTAAGTGTGAAAAAAAATAATGTCTCTAAGTTATCTAATTAAAGTTGGCTATAGTAGTTTTACTTATGACTACATAATAATTAGCTACAATATTAAATGTATGCAGTTCAAATATGGTAAAACTTTTTTCGAATGAGATCTGTATATCATGAAAATTTGGGGTTCACAAGCTTTTGCAGTAGTCATGTGAGGCATAACTACAACTTTTTTGTATTTTTTTATTGAGATAAATTCAATACCTTAAAATTCCTCCTTTGAAGTGTACAATTCAGTAGTTTTTAGTGTACTTAAAAGGTTGTGCAACCATCAGCACTATGTAATTTCACAACATTTTCATCACTCCAAAAAGAAATGCCATACCCATTAAGCAGTCACTCTCCAGCCCCTGGAAACCGCTAATCTACTTTCTGTCTCTATGAATTTGCCTATTCTGGACATTTCATATAAATGGCATCATATGCTATGTAGTATTTTGTGTCTGGCTTCTTTCACTTAGTATAATGTTTTTGAGGTTCAGTTATGTTATAGAATGTATCAGTACTTCATTTTAATGGCTGAATAATATTTCATTTTATGGATATACTCCTTTTGTTGTATCCATCAAATGATGGATATTTGGGTAGTTTCAGTTTTTAGCTATTATGAATATGCTGTTATGAGCATTCTGTGATAAGTTTCTGTGTGAAATATGCTTTCAGTTCCCTTGAGTGTATACCTAGGAGTAAAGTTGCTAGGACACATGATAACTCTGTGTTTAACATTTTTGTGGAATTGCCAAACTGTTTTTTGGAAAGCCTGCATTAGTTTACTTCCACATCAGCAATGTAGGAGGATTCAAATTTCCAAGCATCCTTGCCAACATTTGTTATTGTCTACCGTTTTTAGTTATAGGCATCCTAATGTGTGTGAAGTGGATTCTCATTGTGGTTTTGATTTATATTTCCCTAATGACTAATGATGTCATACCCCTTTTAATGTATTTATTGGCCATTTGGATACCTTCTTTGCAGAAATATGTCTATTCAAGCCCTTTACCAGTTTTTAATTATCTTTTTTATTATTGAGTTGGAAGAGTTTTTTAAAATATAGTCCAAATACTAAACCCTTATTAGGTATTTGAATTGCATATATTTTCTCTCATTCTGTAGACTGTTTTATCACTTTTTTAATAGTGTCCTTTATAACATATTTTAAACTTTGATAAATTCTAATTTTAATTTTTTCTTTGGTACTGGTGCTTTAGGTGTCATATCTTAGAAATGATTGCCCAATCAAGAGTCACAAAGTTTTACTCCTACGGTTACTTATAAGAATATCATAGTTTTAGCTCTTACATTTAGGTCTTTGATGCATTTTAAATTAATTTTTGCATATGGTCTGAGGTAGGAGTCAAACTCATTCTTTCGCACGTGGCTATCCAGTTGTTCCAGCACCATTTGTTCAAGAGACTTTTTTTCTCTATTGAATTGTCTTAGTGCCATTGTTGAAAAGCAGTTTACTATACATTTATGGGCTTTTTCTGGACTCTAAATTCTATTCCACTGATCTATACGTCTGTGCTTGTGCCAGTACTGTCTTGATTATTTGAAATCGTTGTGTGAGTCCTTCAAATTTGTTCCTTTTCAAGATTGTTTTGGGTATTCTAGGTCCTTGCAATTCCCTAATAATTCTATAATCAGCTCGTCAATTTCTGTAGAAAGGCCATTGAGATTTTAATAGGGATTGCATTGAATCTGTACATCAATTTCAGAAGTATTACCACCTTAATAATATTAAGTTTTCCAATTCATGAACATGGAGTGTCTTTCCATTTAAGTCTTCTTTAATTTCCCTTGAAGATGTTTTGTAGTTTTCAGTGTACAAGTCTTGCACTTCTTTGTTAAATTTATTCCTAAATATTTTAGTCTTTTTGATGCTATTGTAAATGGAATGGTTTTTGTAATTTAGTTTTCAGATTGCTCGTTGCTATTGTATAGAAATACAATTGAGTTTTGCAATTTGATGTTGTATTTTGTCACCTTACTGAATCATTTATTAGCTCTGTTTTTTTTTTAGCTTGTGTGGGGGAATTATTCCTTGGGATTTTCTATATATAAGATCATGTCATCTGCACATAGAGAGAGTTTTATTTCTTCCTTTCCATTCTGAATGCCTTTCTTTTTTTCTTGTCATTTGCTCCAGCTAGAACCTTCAGTTCAATATTGATGATAGCAGATATCCTTGTCTTATTCTTGATCTTAGTGGGAGGGAAAGTTTAATTTTTCATTATTAAGTATGATGTTAGCTGTGGGTTTTTTGTTGATGCCCTTTATCAGACTGAGAAACGTCCCTTCTGTTCCTAGTTTGTTGAGTTCTTTTATTGTGAAAGGATATTGGATTTTGTCAAATGCTATTTCTGAGTATATTGAGATTGATCATGTGTTTTTTTGTCCTTTATTCTATTGCTATGATATTGCATTGATTGATTTTTGTATTTTGAACTAGTCTTGCATTCCTGAGATGTATCCCAGTTGGTTATGATATATAATCATTTTTCATGCCACTGGATTTGGTTGCTAGTATTTTGTGGATTTTTTGGTCTATGTTCATAAGGGAAATTGGCCTGTAGTTTTCTTGTGGTGTTTTTGTCTGAGTTTGGTTCTAGAGTAATAGTGGCTTCATAGAATGAGTTGGGATGTGTTTCCGCCTCTTCTTAGTTTGTGAAGTGTTATTGTTAATTCCACTTTACTTGTTTGGTAGAATTTACTGGTGAATTCATCTGGTGCTGGGCTTTTCTTTGTGGAAAGTTTTTGATTACTAATTCAGTCACTTTATACGGTTTAGGTCTTTTCAGACTTTGTATTTCATTATAGTTTCTGCTGAGAAATAAGCTCCTAATTTTATTGAGGATCACGTGTATGTAATAAGTTGCTTCTCTCTTGCTATTTTCCAGAGTCTGTCTTTGTTTTTGGATTTTGACAGTTGATTATGATGTTGTCTAGGTGTGGATCTCTTTGAATTTATCCTGGTTTGAATTCATTGAGCCCTTTGATGTGTAGATTCATGCTTTTATGAATTTTGGGAAGCTTTTGTACATTTCATCAAATATTATTTCTGCCCCTTTCTCTCCACTCTCCCATGGACTTTCATTTTATATATATATATATATATATATGTATATATATATAAAAAATGAATATATATGAATATGTATAATGAATATATATATACTGACATGTTTGATGGTTTCCCACAGGTCTCTGATTACTGTCCACTTACCTTTATTCTTTTTTTCTCTCTTTCTCAAATTGGATTATCCCAAACTGATCCATCTTTAGGTTTATTGATTGCTGATTCTTTCTTCTGCCTGCTCAGATCTGCTGTTGATTCTTATTATTTATTTTTTTTTAGGAAAATTAGCCTTGAGCTAACTGCTGCCAATCCTCCTTTTTTTTTTTTTAAAGATTTTTTATTTTTTTCTTTTTTCTCCCCAGAGCCCCCCAGTATATAGTTGTATATTCTTCGTTGTGGGTCCCTCTAGTTGTGGCATGTGGGATACTGCCTCAGCGTGGCTTGATGAGTAGTGCCATGTCCACCCCCTGGATTCGAACCAATGAAACACTGGGCTGCCTGCAGCAGAGAGTGCAAACTTAACCACTGGGCCACGGGGCCAGCCCCCAATCCTCCTTTTTTTGCTGAGGAATGCTGGCCCTGAGCTAACATCCGTGCCCATCTTCCTCTACTTTATATGTGGGACGCCTACCACAGCATGGCTTGCCAAGCGGCATCATGTCCGCACCTGGGATCCGAACCGGTGCACCCCGTGCTGCTGAAGTGGAACGTGCGCAGTTAACTACTGCACCACCGGGCAGGCCCCTGTTGTTGATTCTTTTTTTTTTTTTGAGGAAGATTAACCCTGAGCTAACTACTACCAATCCTCCTTTTCTTCCTGAGGTAGGCTGGTCCTGAGCTAACGTCCATGCTCATCTTCCTCTACTTTATACGTGGGATGCCTACCACAGCATGGCTTTTGCCAAGCCGTGCCATGTCCGCACCCGGGATCTGAACCAGCGAACCCTGGGCTGCTGTGAATTGGAATGTGCGAAGTTAACTGCTGCGCCACTGGGCCGGTCCCCCCTCTTGTTGATTCTTGATAGTGAATTTCTCAATTAAATTGTAGTTTTTAATCAAAAATTTCTTTTTGGTTCTTTTTAATAATTTCTGTCTTATTGACGGTTTTTGTTTGGAGAGACATCATTTTCATACTTTTGTCTAGTACTTTAGATGTGATGTTCTTTGATCATATTTAAAATAACTGATTTAAAGTCCAAATTTTGGACTTCCTCAGGGAGTTTCTATATTGCTTTCTTTTTTTTCTGCCTGTGACTATACTTTCTTGACTTTTTGCATGTCTCATATTTTTGGTTGGAAACCGGACTTTTTAAGTAATGTAATATAGCAACTCTGGAAATCAGATTTTTACCCCCTCCCAGGTATTGATGTTATTGCTATTTGTTGTTGTTTGTTTTGTGACTTTTCTGTACTAATTCTATAAATTATGTGTTCTTTGTCATATATAGCCACTGATATCTCTCCTGTTAGCTTAGTTAGGCTAGTGATTACACAGAGATTTCACCAAATACCTAGAACCAGTTAGTCTCCTAGTCTTTACTGAGGGTCTTTGTGTGCTTGTCGTGGCATACCTTAACAATTTAGCTGGGCAGTTGACAACTCTTCCTTATCCTTTACTTTCTGCTGTGCAAATTCTCAATTTCAGCCAAAGGAGAACTTAGTCAATCTTTACTCTCTCAGTCTTTACCGAGCCTGCCCAGTCCCGGGCATGTGCCCTGTCCTGTCCATTCATGTCGCTTTCTGTTTTCCCGGGAACATGTCAGAACTTTTTGAAGCTCCCATGGACATGTCATTCCCCAGCTTTTCCTCTTAATCTTTTTAGTTAACCTGTTGTTAACCCCAACTGTTACCCTCTGCATCTGGCAGTTACAAAGTTAAATGATAGCCTTTAGTTGTTTTTGACAAATACTCTTGGGGAAAAGGCTTTTTGAGTTGCATGCTCTGCCATTTTCACTAATATCACAACTTTTATCACAGCTTGTTTTAAAACCACAACTTTTAAACCTAAATTACAAATTCAACTTTTAAAACTAAATTATGTTCAGTTCAGCATGTATTTCTTGTATCACAATGTAGATTGTTTTGATATTTTACTAGTCATGCCTCCATAAAATGCTGACTGCCTAAATTTTCTTGCCTAGAATTTCTTCAGTTTCTTCTGTCATGCAAGGTTCCAGTATCTGTCCATGTCAGCTGTTTTTCTATTCTGTGATGCCCTCTTTAACTTGTTCACCTTTTACTTATTCTTTTCTGTTCAGTTAGTCTTCTTTTTCATTCACTCATATATCCATTCTATTCAGTAATCATTTATTTACATCTTTGCTGCAATTTCAATTCATTACATTTTTTTTGATGTGTGTGATGAATACCATTTTGTATATTTCTTTTTGTACCTGTTCATAAGTTTTCTGGGTCTGTTATATCCAAGAGTAGAAGTTTATCCTCATAGGACCTAGCGTTCTCAATCTCATTAAAATTGTTCTTCAAAATGGCTGTCCTGGTTTATGCTTCCACCAGTGGTGCTTTTCTCGCATCCTCATCAACACGAGATGTTACCCAAGTTTTCCATTTTTGCTAAACTGACAGTTAAGTTGCCTCTGCTCATCATTTTCTTGCTTTTTTCAAAGGAGTTGCTTTCATATTATGTGTATTCCAGTTTTAAATCCATTATTGATTATCTTTGTTGCAGATATCTTCTCCTAGATGTCAAGTTAGTCGTGCTTTTTCATTCCAGATGTTAACTTTGCTTATCTTGTATAGGATTGGACAGAAATTGTTAATGTTTAAGGAGCTGAGTTCAGTATTTTTCTTTTTATGTTTGTGCTCTTTGCATTAAAAGAATCCTTCCATATTGCAAAGACAGAAAAGTATTATTTTACATTTTTAAAAAATAATGATTACTTTCAATTCTTTAGTCTATTGAATTTATTATTTATGGTGTGAGGTATAAACATAATTTCAACTTTGTTTATTTATTGAGATAATTTTTAAACATTTTTATTAATAATCTATATTTTATCCAGTGGTCTAAGGTGCCACTCTTATCATATAGTAGTTTTTTTATACTTGTTTTTTTCCTTTAGGTCCACTCTTCTTTGTTCCTACAACAGAACACTCTGTTATACTTAGCATAACTTTGTAATTTATCTTAGTAATTTATAATGCTAGTCCCTCCTCCTTGCTTTTCTTTTATAGAATTGTCTTAGCTAATTATGAACCTTTAATTTTCTAAATATATTTTAGAATCAGTATTTAAGAGTTTCTTTAAAAATTTCTCTGAGATTTTGGTTATAACTATATTAATTATATATATCAGTATGAGGATAAATTGCCATCTTTAAAATTATAAGTGTACACTCTTGATTATGGCATTGTGGTCTAATTGTATATCTTTTACTGGAGTCCAAACATGTTCCCCATAATGGACTTGCGATCATAACCATAAATTGTCTTCTGTTTATTCTCTAAATGTTGTCTTCTTTCCTGTTACATAGTTTAATGCATTATTATTGGTGTAGAGGAATGTTTTCTATTTTTGTCTGTTGATATTGGAAAACTCTTCTGGAATCACTTTTATTTTCTATGATTTAAATATGTACAGAGGTTAGTGGGGGCTAAAGGAAGGGCACAGTAATGGCATGGGATAATTGGACTGCCCCAGCCAGAGCAGAAAGGATATACTTGTGCTGAACTTCCAAAGATGAGGAGATGTTTAGGTCTTTACCTGAGTAAAACCATAGAAGAGTGGTTCAGTGTGCTACCTTAGGGAAGTCTCAGTAGTTTGGCATGGTCAGGGCAAAGGGTATGAAAAGAGATGTCACAGGTCATGGAGAGGCAGGCCAGTAAGTCATGCTGAGGAATGACGATTTTATACAATCAGCATTGATTAGACAAGGTAGAAAAAGGAAGAGTTTAAACTGAGGTAAGTAGGAAAGAAATAAGATGAGAAATTAGTGAAAGAGACCAAAGAAGAAAAATAGGTTGAATGGAACCAAAACTGTCTTTGGAATGGTTAGTAGACAAATTTTTGATAAGTATATTGCTAGAATAACAAAAGTACAAAAAAAGTTACGAATAAATAAAGATATAGTGAAGTTTGAAAATCATAACTTAATATTCTGAATAATTTTATACTAATAAACTTGAATAACTTGTGAAATATTAATTCTTAAAATATGCTGGATTAAATTACTTAGTAGACTAATAGTCAATTAAATTCTCCTGATTGGTAATCAGAAATTTGTTTTTCCTACTCTCTACTTTTGCCCCCCCCCCCCAAAAAAAAAGCTATTTTGGTTTTTCAAGGACAAAAACACTTTCTGTATTCTTTCAGAGAAAATTTATAGAAGAAAATCTGTCCAGTTCATTTTATGAGCTGTTATAATCGTAGATGCCTACTTTAGTAATACTAAATGCTAAATAACTATTTTGATACCAAAATTGGAAAAGGACAAAGAATAATATAAGAAGACTATATATTTGAATTTATGAATATAGGTACAAGTATTCCTATACTTTTGAAAATATACTTATACTTGAAAAATATTTGCAAATTGAATCCAACAGTATTTAAGTAAAAGAGCATGATCAATTAGAATTATGTCAGGAAAACAATTTAGTAATATTAAGCATTCCATTAAAATATTCAAGAAGAAAAAATGATCACCTCAATGGAAATAGAAAAAAATGGCTGAAATTCAACAACAATTTGTGTTAAAAACAAACAACTAAGAATAGAGGGGAACTTTCTTAACCTAAGGAAGGGTTTCTATCTAAAAGTTACATTTAGTAAACATCATGCTGTATGGTGAAGCTTTAGAGACAGTCTTTTTAAAGTTAAGAATTTTGATTCTCAAAAACAGTTTATATTTTACTAGATCATAAAGATCTTTGTATATGGTGAATCAGTGAAGAGTTGGCCTGCAATTACTGAGGAGTTGTTGGAAACTTTTCTAAACTGAGTAAATTAGAAACAATTGAATCTCTACTGTGTTGCTTTTGTATATCCCAGAGAATACTATTTTTGCTTGTTTAAGGATCAGGATTCCTTAAATTTTAAAGTGAAGTGGGAAAAAATTCTTAATAATTAAAATTAATCAGCGCACGTACTTGTCAACTTCTTAATCACATAATTTTTAATTACAAAGTCTAGATATAGTATTATCTTAATGTTTTTTAATTAAAATAATATTCTGAGAATAAAATAAGTGTACGTGAACTTTGAATAAAAAAGACCAGCATTATGCTCGGATTGAGATACACGCACATGCCCAGATGAAATACATGTGTATATTTTTGAATTTTAGTTACATAGAATGCAGTGAAATTTAGTTCTTATCAAGTAATAGCTATAATCCAACGAAAACTTATGAAAACCTATAACCTATTTTGTATAACTGCAAAAATGTAAGCCATTATGGGGCATTTAAGAATATAAAATATTATATTATTAACATTCTAATTTTGTATTTTCAGTGAAAGTATATGTTATGCTCCATCAAAGGAGTCCACACATGTTATGTGTAACCCAGCGACTGCGAAATTCTGAACTGATAGACCCATCATTCCAATGGCATGGGCCAAGAGGAAAAATTGTTTCAGGTAGGATTTTGCTTCAGTTCTCGTAATTAAATTGATATATCTGAAGTGTACTCAGAACAGAAAGAATATTTGTATCTCATATACATTTACCTTTTTCCTCACTTCTTTTTCCTGTGATTTCCTTTTAGAGTTAGAATCTAACGAGGTAGATACTTTGACCATTTTTCACAGATCTTAATTTGAGATTGAGACACACTAGATGATTGAACTGTTTGGAGAGTTCTCTAAGCATCTATGTTGCAAAAAAATGTTACTTTTTTAAAGTTCATAAAATCATTTTGGTTACTTCAATCAGATTTTTGTTAGTAAAGTATATATGAAGAAGCAAATATATTTCTGGGTTTTGTTAAAAATACAAATGAACACTTTGACCTATAGATTTATATGGTCTTATTTGTTTAAACAGTCTTACATAAGACTTGAGACTTTGTTAATAGTTATAATTTTATATTTTGCTATCTTGTATTCCTTTCTGACCAGAATCCTGACCAAATAATATGGATCATATCTGAATTTATTTAAGTAGTATTATCCATTTTGGAAAAAAAATGACTAAATTTAACATTCAGTATTTTAGTATTAAAAACATTCTTTTAAATATACTGCATGGTTTGACAGTGGCTATATGTTAATATATTATCAATGCTGTGCTTACAAAAATGGACACTTAGGGCTCATTCATCCAAAGGACAAGATAGACTTGAGACACATCTGAATGGTAGCCTAACAGTTTTCAAATTTTTGAGAAAACAAAATCTTATTCTCAGGAAGGTATTTTTTTCCTCAAAGAGATTACTCTGGGTATGACTGATTTGATCAACATTTTCTCCATTCAGCTTCTTATTTTGTTATTTTGAAATGTTTATTTACTATCATTCTAATTTTTCATTTGATTTGTGTCTACAGCGTAGTTGAAAAAATTTAAATTAGTTTAGCTGTTTTTTTTTTCAGCTTGCTAAAAATCCAGATTAATGAATTTTCGTTGTAAAGACCTAATCATTTTTGCATACTTTCAAAGGAAATTTTTCTTTATTGCTCCATTCACCATGTTTTCTTTCTTTTTTTTTTAATCCTTATTGGTATTTTGAGATAGTGCCTATGGATGAAAACCGACAGGTTTATTTTGTTATCTTGGATGAAGGAAAGCAGCATATTCATACAAACTTGCTGAAGAAATTTTCATAGGAAGTATTTATTTTGTAATATGTTTTAATTCTTATTCTTATATAGTTGAGTGATCTCAGCTGTACATTTCTATAATATTTATGTTGCTTCTAAATTATCTCAAGGTTTAAAAAGTTACTCCACTCTTTGGGTTAGGTGGTTGTTCTTTAAAGTGAATTATTCAGCTCTTAGTGAGTGAGGGACTATTTGGTGGGTGCCATTGTGCTAGGCTTTGTGGGAGTTACAAAGATCAGACACCATCTCTGCCTGACTGTGGTAGTGTAGTAGGAATGAATCAGTGGAAGTGAGTAAGAGAAATCCTAAGAGACTGGACAATTAATATAAATCAAAGAAATGGACCAAATGTAAAAGCATCCAATACTGAAAATATAATCAATTTTTGTTTTTCTTACTCTCTGATAGTAGCACATAATGTAGTGCAAACATATATTAAATATATTTTACATTTGAGATTGAAATTTTGTAAGTTCAGAAATGGAAGTATTTAAATGTGTATTGAATAGTTTATCATAGTTTGTTACTCCTTTGATTTGGAAATTGAAATCTGAAACATATTCTTCTCAAAGGTGCCCTGTCAGGTCTTACTGTTTATATGCAAAATGTAGTATATAATTGAATTTCAAATTCTTTATCTGGGAGCGATATTTTATTTTACTCACTTTCACAATGGAAAATAGATGTTCAGAAATGTAGTTATTTCCAGGTAAGGATAAAATCATATTAATAAAATGGGTTTTATATTTATAAAAAAATATTTCCAGGAAATTCTGATATTCGGGCATCATGCCTGTAGTTTAGTTTTCAGTGCACTGTTGCCTCATGGTTTCCTGTCTACCAGTTTTAAAGCTCATTAGTGCTACCATCTATTATTTCAGAAAGAACTGAAAAATGTTGTCTAATTTTCTTAAAGCTTGAAAAACAGAGAACCTTTTTGAACTCTAGATTAAACTATACTGTTCGTTAGTTATCTTTTTATGAATATTCCAAAGATAGTTCCTCTAAAATTGAAGCAAAAAATCATGCAATTATGTAATTACTTGCACATTTCTTTGGAGAGAAATATTCAGATTGTTTAGATAGGTTGTAAAGGGTAGGGTACAAGTGTCAGATTTGGTCTGTCTCTTTCCCTTGTCCCACTTCTCTCTCTGTCTCTCTTTCAGTGTTTTGTATTTACAAAGGTAATGCATTTATTACGACAAGACCTGCACCTCTTTCTCCAACCCTGATGCTATTCTGATGAATTAACTCTTTTTGGCGTGGGGACTTCTCCATTTTTCTAAATGTTCACGCAAACATGTATAAGCACATATACATACACATGTTGGGCTTTACCCTTAACTTCCCCCTTATTGTTTTAATGAGATAATAGATTATATTTACTCTACCTTAGCATTTTTTATTATGAAGCATCGATAGACATAAATATATGTAAGATACTTGCAAGTTATAAAGCACAGTAAAACAAACATCCTTGAATGTAGTGTACAAGTCAAGATATACCATTACCAAGACTGTTGAACTCCCCAATAATTTGTTTAAAAACCCCATTCATCAGTCCCCAACCCCCTGTCAGGTAAACACTATCCTCAACTTTTACTATATTATTCTTTAGCTTTTCTTTATACATTTACTATATTTATATATATATGTATGTATGTGTGTATCCTGCAGGAGTATATTTTAGCATTTTTATTTTGAATATTACAAAAATAATATTTATGTAATATTTGTCATGCATCATATACTGTTCTAAACAATTTGCACACACTAATCATTTAATTTTATAGCAGCCTTTGTGCTACGTACAGCCATTTTCTCCATTTTACATGTGACAGAGGCATTGAGAGAATGAGCTACTTCCCTGAAGTCATCTCCCTTTGAAGTCTTGCTTCAGAGTTCACAGATATAATCTAAATGAAGTAGGAATAGGAGTTTTCCCTCTCACCATTTTGTGAGTTTTTGTAGTTTGTGTCTTTCAAGGAATTTGTCCAACTTAGAGTTATTTTCAACTTGTTGAATTTATTTGCGTAAAGTAGTTTGTGATATTTCCTTATTACCTTTTTGATATATCCAAGATATATATGATGTGCCATCATTCACTCCTGATATTGGTTATGTCTTTTCTCTTTCATTTTGGTCTCTCTGGCTATAGGTTTTCAAAAGAACAGCTTTTGGTTTGATTTATTTTTCTCTAGTATATTTTGTTTTCAATTTCATTGATTTCTCCTTTTATCTTTATTATTTCCTTTCTTCTGTTTGCTTTGTGTTAAATTTGCTTGTTTTGTTTTGCTGGCTGTAGAATTCTGGATTGGCAGTTTTCTTATTTCAACATTCTAAAGATAACACTCTGTATTCTTTTTACCTGCACAGTTTCTAGTGTGAAGTCTGCTATAATCATATCCTTGTCTCTCCGTAGGCAGTGTGCCATTGTTTTCTGACTGACTTCAAGATTTTCTCTTTGCCTTTTATTTTCAATGATTTGAATATTATATGTGCCTTTTCTGTTTTTCATATTCATTCTCTTTACTCTTCTCTAAATTTCTTGGATCTGTAGATTGGTGTTTTTCATTAATTTTTAAAATTCTCAGCCATTACGTCTTCAGATATTTCTTTGCCACATCCTGTCTTGCCTCTGCTTCTGAGATTTCTAGCACACATGTGTAACTGACTTTGTGCCACAGCTCTTGTATTCTCTCTTCTTGATGTTTTGTTGTTGTTGTTTTGTTTCATTTATCTCTTTGTGATTCAGGTTCGTTAATTTCTTTTGACCTACCTTCAAGTTCATTGATTCTTTCCTTAGCTGTGTCAAGCCTCTTTATCCCATTGAAGGAATACATCATCAGTCTTACTGTATTTCTTTTCTTTCTTCTTCATTTTATTTTGGTTATAGTTCTAGCATTTCCATTTGTTTCTGACATATGTATTATTTCTTATACAGGCATATGTCATTTTATTCTGCTTTGTGGATATTGCACTTTTACAAGTTGAAGGTTTGTGGCAACCCTGCATTGAACAATTCCATTGGTGCCATTTTCCAATAGCATTTGCTCACTTAGTGTCTCTGTGTCACATTTTGGTAATTCTCACAATATTTCAAACTTTTTCATTATTATTATATTTGTTATGGTGATCTGTGATCAGTGATCTTTCATGTTACTATTACAATTGTTTTGGGGCACTGTGAACCATGCCCATATAAGACAGCAAACTTCATCAATAAATGTCATTTGTGTTCTCACTGCTCCACTACCTGGCCATTCCCCAGTCTCTCTCCCTCTCATTGGGCCTCCCTATTTCCTGTGACACAGAAAAATTGAAATTAGCCCAAATAAAAACCCTACAATGACCTCTCAGTGTTCAAGTGAAAGGAAGAGTTGCACATCTCTCACTTTAAGTCAAAAGCTGGAAATGATAAAGCTTAGTGAGGAAGGCATGCCAAAAGCTAAGACAGGACAAAACTAGGCCTCTTGTGCCAAATACTTAGCCAAGTTGTGAATGCAAAGGTAAAGTTCTTAAAGGAAATTAAAAGTACTACTCCAGGGAACACATGAATGATGAGAAAGCAGAACAGTCTTATTGGTGATATGGAGAAAGTTTGAGTGGTCTGGATAGAAGGTCACACCAGCCACAACATTCCCTTATGGCAAAGCCCAATACAGAGCAATGTCCTAACTCTCTTCAGTACTCTGAAGGCTGAGAAAGGTGAGGAAGCTGCAGAAGAAGAGTTTGAAGCTAGCAGAGGTTCACTCATGAGGTTTAAGGAGAGAAGCCACCTCTATAACATAAAAGTGTAGGTGAAGCAGCAAGTGCTGATGTAGAAGCTATAGTGAGTTATCCAGAAGATCTAGCCAAGATCATTAATGAACGTGGCTGCACTGAACAACAGATTTTCAATGTAGACAAAACAACTTTATGTTGGAAAAAGATGCCATCTACAACTTTTGTCACTAGAGAGGAGAGGTTAGTGCCTGGCTTCAAAGCTTCAAAGGCAAAGTATGCCTCTGTTGTTAGGGGCTAATGCAGTTTGGTGACTTGAAGTTGAAGCCAATGCTCATTTTCCATTTTAAAATCTTTGGTCTCTTAAGAATTATGCTAAAGCTGCTCTGCCCATCATCTATAAATGGAACAACAAACTTGGATGACAGCACATCTGTTTCCAACATGGTACAATGTTTATAAAATTGAACAATATAATATGTTTATAAATCTGTATACAGCCCACTGTATAAGCCATATATAACTATATATATATAAATATATATATGTATACACTATAGATAACCCACACTATATAGGCCCTCTGTTGAGACCTACTGCTCAGAAAAAAAGCTTCCTTTAAAAACATTACTGCTCACTGACAATGTACCTGGTCACCCAAGAGCTCTGATGGAGAAGTATAATGAGATTAATATTGTTTTCATGCCTGCTAATACAACATCCATTCTGTAGCCCACGGAAAAAGTAGTAATTTTGACTTTCAAGTCCTATTATTTAAGAAATACATTTTCTCAGGTGATAGCTGCCATAGATAGTGGTTCCTCGAATAGATCTGGGGAAAATAAATTGAAAACCATCTGGAAAGGATTTGGCATTCTACATGCCATTAAGAACATTTGTAACTTATGAGTAGAGGTCAAAATATCAACATTTACAGGAACTTTGGAAGAGATGGATTCCAATCTTCATGGGTTCCAATCTTGAGGGGTTCAAGACTTCAGAGGAGGAGGTAACTAGATGCAGAGGAAATAGCATGAGAACTAGAATTAGAATTGGAGCCTGAAGATGTGTCTGAATTTCTGCATCTCAAGATCAAACTTTAATGGATGAGGACTTGCTTTGGAAGCACAAAGAAAGTGGTTTCTTGAGATGAAATCTATTCCTGGTGAAGACTCCATGAAGACTGTTGAAATGACAGCAAAGCATTTAGAATATGACATAGACTTAGTTGATAAAGCAGTTACAGGGTTTGAGAGGATTGACTCCAATTTTGAAAGAATTTCTACTGTGGATAAAATGTTATCAAACAGCATGGCATGCTACAGAGAAATTGTTCGTGAAAGGAAGAGTCACTTGATGTAGCAAACTTCATTATTGTGTTATTTTAAGAAATTGCCACAGGCCCCCAACCTTTATCAACCACCACCCTGATCAATCAGCAGCCATCAGCATCAAGGCAAAACCCTCCACGAGCAAAAAGATTATGACTCACTGAAGCTAAGACAATGATTAGCAGTTTTTAGCAAGAAAGTATTTTTATATAAGGTTTGTACATTGTTTTTTTTGGATGTAAAGCTTATTACACACTTGATAGACTACAGTATAGTGTAAACATAACCTTTATATGCACTGGGATACCAAAAAAATCTATGTGACTTTATTGATATTCGCTTTATTGCAGTGGTCTGGATTGGAAGCAGAAATAACTCTGAGGTATACCTGTGGTTTCAGTCTCTGCTGAAATCACCTATCTGATCTTGCATGTTTCCATGTTTTCCATTAAATCCTTTAATACCTTAATTATGGTTATTTTAAGTTAACTGATACTTCTGACATCTGTATCATTTAAGAGTATGGCTCTGAGCATTGCTTGGTATTTTGGAAATGTGCCATTTCTTGCTCTTCTGTATGCTGCTTAATTTTTGTTAAAGTTGGACATCTTGAGTAAGACAGTAGATATTGAGATAAGTATTTTTATGCTTTCAGGTGAACACCTTTTAAAAATACTGTTAAGCCTTTAATATTAGGAGGTTTTTGTCAATCTAGTCAGGAATTGTCTGCGTTTGATATTGGTGGTGGTTGTGGTGACTGAAATCTTCAGTTACCCTTAAACATGATTAAAATGTAGGCTGGCTCAGGAGAAAGTACTTTTCTCCAATGTCTAATCTTTCTTGGGTTTGGTTTCTCCTTCTTTGATTTCTCCAGAAAGATTCTCTTGCAGCTCTCCCATCTTGATTCCACTGCATTTTTGCTAGACTTTTATTGTGATGGTAGTTGAGAGAGAAGGGCAGTCTCTAATGTTCTGATTAAGCTTTAGTCTTTGGCAGGTATGGTGTCCATGGATCTTGGAGGTGTTTCCTTCACAAGTGCTTCAATCCCTCCTCCAGCTTTAGTGCTGACCTAGTACTTTTTGCTGACTCTTCCTCAAGGATGAAGGGTTTTTTTCTTCCTGTTTCCTTCCCTAGCGATAAGTCTCCATAGTGCCCTAGGTGACCGTTCTTTTTTCTTCCCTCTCTGTAGATTATAGCATTGTTCCTTTCCAGGTGGTAGGGGAAATGAGTGTAGATGGGGTTTTGGCAGGGCTGTAGGGCCTCTCCCCTAGCCAGTACCCTGTGGGAAGTTTTCTCAGGGTTCCCATGCTCTCCTTTTGAACACTTAGAAGTGTTCATGAAGGTAAAGCCTGTCAAGGGGGGTGACCTCTTCTCTCCTCCATATCTATGGTCTTCAGAGGCTTCACATGCTTACACTGGTTAACACTTAGGTTTTAGAAGTTCATTGAAAACTTTTGTTGACTTTGGCCAGTTTATATAGCAGTTGATCCAAATACTGGTTCTAACTCCTATCACTGCAACTCTGTGATTGTGTGACTTTGGGCAAGTCAGGTGATCTAATTTCCTTTTTATTCTTCTGCCACCATTAGGGTTATAACCCAACTTTTGCCTAGTATTGTGTTACACAGGAAATCCCTAGTTGTTAGTGATTATACAGTATTGGGTTAGCTTTTGTTCTGGGTACACTGTTTTACCTCTTTCATGTGTAGTTTGTGAGCTTACTGAGGGCATAACATCAGTAAAATACATGTATATGTATATAATTACTTTATAGTATATATAAATATATGTTATTTTGTATATATGTGATATCTGATAGTGCCCAGTTCAATGCAAGGAGCAGATTAGGAATGCATTATGTACGAATAATTATTAGTTTCTTACCACTTAGGCGGCTGCATAATTGATAAACTCTGGTTAGTGAAATTTTGACCCTAAGAACGTCATCCTTGCACCTGCTGTCAACAGACACCAGATGCAATGACTAATTATGACCCCAACTCCTTTCAGTGATTCTGTAGGTAAATTTTGATGGTCTTACTCTGTTCAGAAAATATTTTATCTTGATATCATGTAATTGAAGCAACTAATTACTGTATCCTATTCCTTTAATTAGAAAACAGTAGCGCACAAGTAACATCCACAGGAAGCCTTATATTCCAGAACTTTGAGGAGAACATGAGTGGAGTTTATACGTGTTTCCTTGAGTATAAACCTATGGTGGAAGAAGTTATTAAAAATCTTCAACTAAAATATGTTATATATGGTAAGAAGTGCATTTTGTTGTATTTTAACATTTCTTAATTTTTCCAAATATTTAAATATTTTAACAGGTTTATTTTAAAGGGATTTTGTTATTTTTAGTCTCTTTTAATTGAAGAAAAATTACTGCCTGCCTGTATTTTACAAAGTACTTTGTCAAGGGTTAGTGGTGAGGACAGATCTTTTTTCTTCAGGGGAATGTTGACATGTACATAGCTAAATTTAAGAGAATGAATGAAACAGGGTTTGGAAATTATGCTTTGAAATTATTATGTTGCTATTGTAGTCTGTGCTGCCTTTAAATTCTGAGTATCA